>NW_027468663.1:13340413-13365413 GCF_046254945.1 Alosa pseudoharengus | reverse complement strand
TGGTCTTGAGTGCGGTGTGTGTCTTTCAAGTATTCCCTTCATGCTCACAAAATGTCAAAACACACAGCTCTGTCCTCATGACACCTCCTTGCTGCCTGACCTCAGGTCAGCGCGAATGCCCCTGTCCCTCTGACCCAGCTCCTTTCATGCGGGTGAAACGGCCAATGAAATCAGAGCGATGACCAGCACAGTTAATCTCCTAATGTTCAACAGTCTATTTATTTGGCAGTAGTTTCCAGCTGGATGGCCCTTGGTAGGTGTGTGTGTGTGTGTGTGTGTGTGTGTGTGTGTGTGTGTGTGTGTGTGTGTGTGTGTGTGTGTGTGTGTGTGTGTGTGTGTGTGTGTGTGTGTGTGTGTGTGTGTGTGTGTGTGTGTGTGTGCACGCGCTGGGCTAGACTAGTCCGACAGACATGCAGCACACAGACATGGTTTGAGGATGAGGAGCGTGACGAGGCCTTGTTCTGAGCAGAAGCCTATCACATCTGTTCCCAATATGCGGATAAGCAGACAAACACATTCACTCCCCGTAATCATGTAATGCAATGCAGCCCGCTACCAGTGCACTGTTATTCCACATGCTGGTGATTCAGTGGTCATCGTTGTGCCATAAAACAATGTCCGCAAACAATGTCGTCGTTTTGAAGCCACAGGAGTAATGTCCTAAAACGGCACAGTAAAGATGGACTTTTTATGTCTCTTATAAGCAGCACTGTATAACAGAAAACTCCCCATAAAGTGTGACTAGTGTGTGCTATATAGTTAAATATCACCTATAAGACAGCGTAAGGTGTGTAATTTGTGGCGTCAGGCTATAGTAAACAGTATTGCTGGTCATAAAGAGGGGTGCCTTTATGACCTGTTTACCTCACAGTGGCAGGGCCGCCCTTATCTCCTGCCTCTGGAGCCTCTTCCCCTCAGCAGAGAGGGCCATGTGGAGGGGAGTACATTTTACCCCTGGAATGAGGAACAGGGGGAAAAAAATAAGCAGGGTCGCAGAGGTGAGCTGCCACACAGACTCGTTCCGTTAAGAGCTCAGGAGAGACTGCATATTTGGCCTCCTGAAGCTTGGGAGAGTCACGGAATGAGCCATAAAACCACGGCTAGTGCGCGTCTAGACGGAGCCCTGCGCAGGGGATCGGAGCGCCTTAATGAGGTCTGGAATTTTCGATACCGCAACTATGAGGGCATTATAAATGCATGGTGTGTATGTAAGGAACAGTTGACCTTTAGCCAGTGAGAAAGTGTCCTAGCAGTGGCTGCTTCTGACTGAGAAATAGGCTTCTGGTTGAGGTGAGGTGAGGTGAGGTGAGGTGAGATGAGGTGAGGTGAGGTGAGGTGAGGTGAGGTGAGGTGAGGTGAGGTGAGGTGAGGTGAGGTGAAATGAGATGAGGTGAGATGGGCAATGCTGCGATTCAGCCTGAGAGAGCTGGAGTTTAATGTACAATGTCTGGACAGTCTCACTGTGTCCCACTGTGTCTTCTTTAAGTTATTTCAGCTTCCAGCTTCATGCTTCATACCAGACTTCATGCCTTCAAGAGTCCCCATCGGCCCATTCAGGGAATTAAAGACCTATAATCAACCAGGACGCAGTCACGCGGCCAGATCAATGCTTTTTGATTTGAAAATTGGTTTGAGAATTGATAAATTCTTTAGAATCGTATGCAAATTAGAAATGAAGGTCCTGCTTCACTTATCCTACAGAACAGAACAGATGCACACAATGGTGCTAGCTTCCAAGGCTACCCAGCAGCTCATCAAGGTTCTGAGATAGACACTCCATCCACTACCTCCTCTGACTCTCTGAGCTCAAGTCTTCCAAGGCGCAGGCAGCCCCACAAACCAGATCAGCGTCTCTCAGTGGTCTCTGCATATTGGAGAGGTCAGCTGTGATGGTGCGTGGCCCACCTCTGTGGCTTGTTATCCGGTCATATCCTTCTTAATTAACCGCTACATTTAGCACGGCTCACACCAGGCCTGCGGTGCCCTGTCTCTCGCGCCCGTAAGCACCCCAGAGCACAATGAATTTATGGACAGTTAAGGGCCTAATGAATCCCAAGTGGCACAGCAGAGGTTATCCGTATGAGTTTTATCTATTCAGAGAAAATAAAGGCATCTTTGAGTAGTGCTGAGCATGCAGTCCCCTGTGAGATTGCTACAGGATGGGAGAAAATGGTGGTGTTTTGAACAGATGTAATTACCTCATTTGATAAATGCATTTACAATACATTTACATTTGATTAATCCAGAATGGTATATAGTACAAATCATATATCTGGAATACTACTGTAGAGATAGATGCATTTAGAATACCATATTAAATGAATATATGCAGAATGCTGCACACTATGCTGCAGTACAATGCACAACTACAGTATGGATACATCTGGAATGTAACATGAAAAGTATGTGATTGCCTGGGTAGGATGTGCAGTTGACATGTAATAGTAAGATAAGATGATGCTTTTAAAGAGTCTGTTTGGTAATAGAAGAGTCTGAGTCCTTAACACATCTCACTTCTTTTATAGCTGGCGGCATGGGTCAGCACAGGACTTTCATTACTGTTTGATATGGAACATCTCCCTTCCTCAATGAGGTCTTTGAGTCCACTCAGCAGGGAAGTGCTGATCACCAGCTGGCTTTTAAAAGGCTCGAGTTTGATAACTTCACTCAGTGCTGACAATGCACATAAGATTACACTATTACTATAATAACACTGCACAGTACAACTTTAATTAAATCTAAACACCTAAGTCTAGAAACATTGTAAACAGTACATGATTGTGTGTGTGTGTGTGTGTGTGTGTGTGTGTGTGTGTGTGTGTGTGTGTGTGTGTTTGTGTGTGTGTGTGTATGTGTATATATATACTGTATGTGTGTGTGTGGATGTGCTTGTTTGTGGCCGTGTATGTTTTTGTGTGTGTGTGTGTGTGTGTGTGTGTGTGTGTGTGTGTGTATGTGTGTGTGTGTGTGTGTGTGTGTGTGTGCATCTGCTATGTAAACACCTTGCACCTCTATGATGTGTCATTCTCATGATGACATTCATTCCCAGGAAGAGCTAAGCCCCTTTGGCCATCCTCCATTTCTGTTGCCCTGTAAGAGGCCTCTGCCGCCTGGCAGCCGTGTGTAAACAGGGTGCTGGGCTCGGCTGGGCTGGGCCCGGGGGCAGACGCCACAGACGGCTAACTGATTGCCCGACACTCTGGGCCATTTCCTTTGTTTCTCCCGCGCCAGATAAGCTATTAGAGAGAGAGCGGGAACTTAATGCCCAGGAAGAATGTCATGGAACATAAACATCCCCTCTCATTGGCTACCCCGCAGCATTCAGACGAGGTGATTGGGCGAAGAGTATAGGCCTGCGGGTACTGTCAGTCGTCCGGTCTGGCCTGGCCTGGGTTTGCGCAGCCTATCCCAAGGTTGAGTGCCTACTGCTGGCCAGCTTATTTTATGCCCCACGTCCATGTGATGACACTCTGTACGTATGGCTTTTTAGTTGCAGAGAGAGAGAGAGATAGAGAAGGAGAGAGAGAGAGAGAGAGAGAGAAAGAGGGGGGAAGGGGAGGGTGAGCTGTGGTTATCTCTCGGGCCTCAGACAGGAAGGGTCAGATTTATGAGCCATTGAAAGACACGGTGGAATGAGAAACTTCCAGCAAAATGAGAACATTCGTTTAGATTGGCCAGTAGGCCAGTTAAACGAGTTGCTGTATTTATAGAATAACTGTAAGTTATTTTGCAGCTGTCAGAGACTTTATTTCGCCCACATTTGAACAGGGGAATGACTAATTGTTGCTGGTATGCTGTAAACATGTGATAACAATCTCAATCTCGTATGTAAAACGAAGCGGTTTCATTCAGGAAAAGTATGCCAGAGGTTAATTGCCTGGTTCGTTTATATATATATATATATATATATATATATATATATATATATATATATATGATTTTGTAAGGCGTAGTCTAATCAGTGTAACCTGCATTGTTGCCCCTTTCTTCACTTTTCCTGTTTTCAACTCTGCTGAAAGTAATGAAGGATTCAGCTCCATTTAAGCTGGATGTGTTTACATTATGATATGTATGTACAGTATATTTATAAAACATGTTGGATCTGGGTCAGACAGCTTCAGAGTCACCTGTGTTCTTGGCACAAGGGGCTTTATCCTCTGTTGTCCTCCATCAGTTTGCCGCTGGGCCATTTCCTGAGGAAGTGTTCTTGGGAATCTAGAAATACCTCAGGTCTGTGGCAACAATCAAAGGAGGATTTCATAGACAACAGTAAGTCTAGTCAGACAGGCTGTTTATGTTCAGCCTTTTTAAGACCACTCATAGACAGGGAGGTTACTCAATGCTCTCGACTGTAACAACAAAACAATTTGCTCTGATAAATAAATACATAAAATTAAATAAATAAATGAATAGGCAGATGAATGTGTGAATCTGAGGTGATTGATTTCTCCACATCCATACAGTAATCCTTCAGCTTGTTGTTGGGATCACAGCCCAGTCTGTGACATAAACTGAGTGCTGGTCCAGTTTAAACCGAGAGACAGTATTTGTGCTCTGGATGGGGTGTCATTGTTCCCATTCCAGCTCTGTGAATGGGAATGATGGATTGGAGTTTCCCAGAAACACCCTCAAGCTTAGTTTGGACTGCAGGCAGTTAGGTGTTGGAAACGTTTAGACTGGGGTAACATTTCCCCCTGCTACTCATGGTTGTCTATCCAGAGATGCTGTACAGGTACACTTTTTGATATAAAGACCTTTCTCCCTAATGATAACATCCACTGAAATGGAAATTGAATGTCAGAGTGTATCTCATCTCAATTGCTGTTGCATCATTTCCGTTCTGTTACTGTAATGCTATTTAAAATGCCACACTCTATTATAGTAATGATCTGATAACATGGCGTCCATGTGCCCTACCCTCTTTCGATCTACCTTAATGGCACGTTTAGGAGCCGCATCTTTTCCATTCTTTAGCTACAGAGCTTTCAACATCTTTTATAGGTCTGCAGTGTTTCCCACAGAATTGAATTCTATTTGTGGTGGTAGGTTTGCAGAATTAACTTGAATGCAACAGTTTTTAGCAAATTAGTGCAGTGTGGTTTTGATGCTAACCAGATTTAAGCACAATTTAGTACAACCTGGAAAATCATTGTGTGGGGGTCATTGTTGATATTGTGGTGGGCCACAAATAAGTCCCATAATGTATGGGAAACACTGGTCTGCTCACGTATATTAAGGATAGTTGTAGAGGTGGATCATGAATAGTTAAAGGATACTTTATAGAATGGCGGTATAATGGAGCATGGTGTGATTATTGCGTGTGTTCAATATGGTTACAAATTGTATTTTACAAAGTGTATGTTGTTTGACATTCATTATTAATGGGCAGCTGTAGCATTACATAATGATCTCTTGTCAGTGTGTGGTACACATGAAATGGTGGGGGTGCTGTCATGGTTCTTTAACTTTACACACGGAACCGTCCGGAACGTCACTCCTGGGCCGTGAGAGCACTGCAGCAGACATGCGTGTCTGTAACTGTACCTCCTCCGCAGGGGCCAGTCAACACCTAATTACTTCCACTAATTTACTGACACAACAGGCCCACCATATTGATTTGTCATTAGTCCAAATTCTCGGGTTGCGTCTATAAGTGTTTGAGCAGGTTTTCTTTGGCAACGTGACTGCAGGGAGAGTCGGCACTGTGGGATTTTCCTTGCGGGGAATAGAATACCTGGAAACCCGGAGTATAAACACGCGGACTGACGTTCAGGAAGTGTAGATATGTTTGCTCTCGGTTCACGGCCTAACACCCACACCTACCTGGACGGCGTTGAAACATTTGTTTGTAAACACAGCAGTGTACACTGCCAACATGTGCCCAGAGAAGGACAGGCTCCCAAATCAACATGTGCCCAGAGAAGGACAGGCTCCCAAATCAGAGTTACATCATTTGATTCATACTATTCATTAATTGTTACAAATAAAGACAGCTATCTGCACGCTGTCACATGCAATATGATTTTACATCTTTTCATTCAATACATCAGACATAACACAATGTGTGTTGTGTCATGACCATTCTCATAGGTGATCTAAAAATCAGTGACCCTCATCAGCCTATAGATATACAATGTCCTTTTAATCACTGCACTTATCGTATGTTTTTATGGTTTCTCATATTGTCTGCCTTAAGGTGAACTGTAAATTATAACACAGCTTGTAAATGTTGTTGTCGTTTTCTCCCACAGGTTCCTCTTGGGAGAAGTCCATGAGACAGATAGGCTTTGAGAGGTAAAAACACACCATAAAGATGACTTCACTTCACATGTTAACACGTGTTTTTTCACTCCTGTTTGCTTGTGTTATGAAATACAGATATTGATCCATAAGGTTACATCACATTAATGAAGAGCATTATAATCCACTGCTACCAGGGCCAGCAGTGGTCAAAAGTGTTTATGAACACAGTGAGGATATGAGAGTTTCCTCAAGGGAGAAATAGTTTGGAGGCATCTAACCAAAATGGGGTGTGATCAGAGAATGGGGGATGGGCACGATGACCTCAGCAGGTGTGTAGCCACTCACAGAGCTGACATTTTGATGCATGAGGTAGGCTACAGCGGCAGTGTTAGTGAGCCAGAGGGGAAACACTCTGGGTGTTAGAATGATGACAGATAAAGGACAGCTGTTGTTGAAAATAGCAGTACACAGACATTTCTGAAATTCTACAAATGTAATTTATCCTAGACATGGTTTTAAATGAGAGGAGACCAAAGGCTCCACTAACCAGCACTTACGTGTGTTTGACCATCCCTCTGACCGACCTGCATCTCTCTTTCTCTCTCTCTCTCTTTCTTCACTCCTCCTGTGGTTTTCCGCCATGAACGTGGAATCTGATTACTCTTGACCTGTTGTTGACAGGCTCTATTTTTCCAAAGTGTCTACTGCCCTTATGTTCACCATATTAGCTTGCGTCTGCTTGTGTTCCTATTGATCTGATTAGGTGAGGGCCCTCCCCACCACCCCTAAGTACGGGAACGTCCAGCACCGCGTTCCCTCAGGCTTTTGTTTTTCCCACAGCGGACAAAAACAGGCCAAGGGGCTTGGTGGAAAGCCTGAGTCTACGCCGCGCTAAGAGGCAGGAAGTCAGACGGAGAAGCGTTTTTACCGGCCTAATTGAGCCGCTCCTTTAAAGAAGGCCTCTATCTCCATCATTAGCTTAGAGCTTCTCAGCCTCTTCAGGGCAACATGGATGTCAGGAGATACTGGATATAATCGCCAGAGAGAGAGAGAGAGAGAGAGGTAGAGGGAAAGGGAGAGAGGGAGAGAGGGAGAGAGGTAGAGGGAAAGGGAGAGAGGGAGAGAGGTAGAGAGAAAGGGAGAGAGGGAGAGGGGTAGAGAGAAAGGGAGAGAGGGAAAAAGAATGAGAGAAGGGATGTTTATGTTAAAAGGCTAGGGACTGATTCTATCATCATGGTTGGAGTGGAGTGGAGTCCAGCATGAGTGTAGAGGTACCTCTGGGTGCAGTTTAGAGCCTTACAATGCTGAAGTGCTATCTGTCAGACAAGAGAAGCATTAATTGAACATAGATAACTCTCCTAATATATATATATGATGTACATGTAGTTGCACTTAGCTGCCATAATTGAGGTATTCTACACAATCATCTCTTTGCCACGGCAATCAAGCAGAGAGTATGCTTGGAAGAGTTCAGTGTTAACCTGATGGAAAACAACAGGAGAAGAGCAAAGTGTGTGTGTGTGTGTGTGTGTGTGTGTGTGTTTGTGTGTGTGTGTGTGTGTATATGTGTGTATGTGTGTTTTTTCCAAAGCGTTGATTAGCTGTCGGCCTTCCACTTGTTAAGTTTTATGAGGCGTGGATTCACTGAAGCCCCAGTCAGCAGAGCTTGTCTCCTCCCTCTGCTCCTCGCTGGAGGAGGTGGGGAAGTGTGTGTGTGTGTGTGTGTGTGTGTGTGTGTTTGAGGGAGAGCATTTCATTCTCACTCCCCTTCCCAGCCCTGGCTGAATACTTTTGCGCAAGCAACGTGACAACAGTGGTTGTTTATTGTAAACACTTTAATTTGATTCAGCTCTCTCTGCACTGCTCTGCGCTTGTGGGGGTAAATTTCCCTTTGGTTGGGGGGAAACGAAACAGGATGCAGTAAAAAAAATCCCCCTCAAATACCCGAAATAAACTCCATTCATTTTTATATTTAACTCTGCCATTAATGGCCTGAAAGTACTGTCAGTCATTGCAAGGCCAGGACAGAGCAGGGGTAAGTTGGCTTTGTCAGATTGATCTGTAGTCCAATTCTGTGCCTTTTCATCCTTGAATAACTGACGCTGTAAAATGTGTCCTTATTGGAAGGCTCTTGCTACAGGCCTCATTAAGAACCTGTCTTCTCTAAAGCAGACTTGGCAGTATTTCTCCACGGTTTGGCAAATGTCCTATTGAGACGCACATGATAATTCCTTCCTACGCTGGTTGTTAGCCTGGAAGGTCGTTTGAGGTCATCGTAAAAACTCTCTCCCATAGTTTTCTCACTATTTCTACAATACATGTTGTTAAGATGTCCAGTTCTTGGCCCAAGGACACATGTTTGAAGTTGGTATTTTTTAAAACAGTTTGAATGCGTAATGAGCGCTATGTTTTTGAAGCTGTCCATGAGAACTTAGCGTATTCCATATGCACATAGACTGAACACACACAAATTAAAAATATAATAGTGGAATCTTTCTGACTGTGAATTGTTTTGGAAGGTCTTGCTAGTATTGTTGCATTGAAAAACAAAGCGAGAGAGAGAGAGAGAGAGAGAGAGAGAGTGAGAAATAGGGAGATACAGAGAGAGTGTGTGTTGTGTCAAGCTTCTCTCGCTCTTGCCTTCAGCAGAAGTTAATGCGAGCTGTAATTGGAAATATTTATGCTCCTAAAAAAACGAGGGCCGTCTGATTTTATTGACCTGGGTGGGGATTCATATAAAACCCGTGAATCGTAGCATACAACAGATGTGCACGGAGGAACGATCACTGGAAAAAGGCTGGCGGGAGCAGCCCTTCCCAGAATCAGGCTTGTGTTCCCGGCTGCAGATGTTGGCTCTAATGAGATGCTCCATGGAGGCACCTTCGGCTGGGTTATTGGCTGATAATTGCCCCAATCACTTCACTGTGGTGGGAGAAAGACAATGAAGGACTGACAGAGAGAGAGAGAGAGAGAGAGAGTCAGCCAAAGGAGAGAGTTCTAAACTATTTGGTTTTTTTATGAAGTGTCATCTTCTGTGAAAAGGACCAGGCTCATCTGAATGTGTAGTTGTGGTGGGACTCTCCTTAAGGTTGAAGAGTTACAAACTATTTCTGTGTCAAAGACTTTCCAAAACAGACAGAAGTACTGTGCAGTTCCGCCCCTGTGCACTGTTTTGTATTACTTACCCAGAGTACATTGCTGTGGATAGTTTTACCAGCGTGACCGTGCCCACGTCAGTGCCTTCATGACTCTCTGCATGGACATTTTGTGTAAAGTCAATTAAACTATGTGAGCTTAATATGCATGCGTCCCTTAAATGAAAATCTGCTGATTGACATGGATGGACCACAGTGTCATTTTGAGGTGCAGGTTCCATTCAGTCCTGTCCAGTTCAGGTCATTGTGATTCATTTGATCCTTGTGAGACTAACATGTGCCTCATCTTTCATTATTTTACATTGGCAGAGGCATGACTAACCTTAAGAGCAAGATTAATTCCCCAAGTCCCTAAGATTTTCCTGGCTGAAGTCCTCAAATCCGTCTGGCAGAAATGTGCTGCTGCAGATACAGAACTTGTTGCCATAAGCCTGACACGTTGGCTCCTTAGTCCCGGCATTTCACAGAATGTGCTTCTGGTGTTCTGTGATGTCATTTCACCTTTAACCTCTGACCTTTGCCCTCAGTGTGATTGGTGCAGACGGGGGGAATGGCATCCGAGTGTTCATCCCGGACATTGGCATGTTCATGGCGGGGCTGGGCACATGGATGCTGTGCCAGCGGAGTCTGATGCAGAAGAGAGCAGCTGAAGGGATGGCCCAGGACAACACTGAGTTTGAGCCAGAGGAGCTGGTATGGAACGCACACACACACACACACACACACACACACACACACACACACCTACACACACGTACACACACACACACACACACACACGCACACATGCACACACCCACACAAAATATCCCAGTCATTTGCACTACTTAAACATACAGTACTGTACATACAAAACAACAACAAACAAACAAACAAACACAGATATAGCCACAGAAACCCACACAACCACAGATTCAAACAGAGAGGTCTTTTCATCTTCAGAGAGCTGAATATTTGTACCGTGTTTTGATTTTTCGGCACTTTTTAACTAGCTGGACCGGGTGCTAATGAATCAGAGGATGTACTGCGGTCACAGTAAATCTCTCATTTTGCCGTCGTAAATGGACGTTTGTGTTACCCAGGATTCCCCAGTAAACACTGATGCTGGGAGAGTGAGACAATTAGGGCCCTGCTGAGTCCCTGTTAAAGTAAAGATAGTCCTCCATGAGTGTTACATCAGAGCGTTTATGAAGTCTATAAAAGTGCAGGGCACAGGCATGCCATGCAAATGATGTGGCTGGACTCAATGAGGCTTATGAAAGTTTACTGGCAGAAAAGAAAAGAAGCAAGAGTAAGATTTCCACCAGGGGCATTCAACAGCGTCATTTCAAATGGTTTGGGGGTGAACGCCAGTTCCTGCGTTCTTGAGGGGTTGTGGTACCCCCGCTCTCTCTCTCTCGTTCTCTGTCTTAGCTTAGCTGTCTTTCTCTTTTACACCCTCTGTGGTCATGCTGGCTATTTCTGCTCTCTCTCTCTCTCTCTCTGTCTCCGTCTCTCTCTCGGGTCTCTCTCTATCTTTCTCTCTCTCTATCTCACTCACTAACTTTCTCTGTCTCTATCTCACTCACTAACTTTCTCTCTCACTCTCTTTCTCTCTCTCTCACTCTCTTTCTCTCTCATTCGCTTTTTCTCCCGCTCTCTCTCTCTCTTTCTCTCTCTCTCTCTCTCTCTCTCTCCAATATTAACTGCCAGTGTGAGTATCTGGCCTGTTCGAGTGCCAGTGTGGCACCCGTGGGTAATTGTGCCGGTCTATCTCCGCTCCTTGGCACCCATCTGTCTCCGTGTGTCTCAGTGTTGATTAAAACCAGGCCCGCCATGTGCCCGCTGTGCCCATGCCATCTCCCAGGAGCACCAGCGCTGGCACTCCAGCAGACGGTAACTCATCTGTGCCACTGAGAGTCATGCAGAGGGGAACATTTTTATATCTGTCTGTGCGATGGGCGCAGTGTACGTGACGAACATGTCAAAGGAACTGTGGCTGTTTTAAAAGGCATTCGTATTGTTTTTTGGGACTTGTTCAAATCTGCCACTGAAACGGTTTGCTGATGTGACAAAAATCTTGCAAGCCTGTTTAGAATTAGAGATTGACGAAAAGCAAAACTGTTTATGTCCAGACTTTTGCTCAGATTGAAATTCTTTACAGCCACCGCCGGCAGGCAGGCTCTCTCATTTCAGTCCAGCTGTCTCACACGCTTCTCAGAATAAGCTATCCCCTTTAAAAATGCCTCTGACTCAACAACCCTACTGCATGGTTAACAACCCCCATTAAAAAGCACTGCTGCTACTTGAGAGGTTTCAGCACCTTGGACAGCTCTTCCCTGCCCCAAACATCAGTATAAATAAGCCTTCAAAATATACCTGTGCCTTGTAAATTCCCCAGAAAATTGGAAAGACTTAATTTGTGTGTGTGTGTGTGTGTGTGTGTGTGTGTGTGTGTGTGTGTGTGTGTGTGTGTGTGTGTGTGTGTGTGTGTGTGTGTGTGTGTGTGTGTGTGTGTGTGTGTGTGTGTGTGTGCGCGTGCGTGTGTGTGTGTGTCTGTATGTATGTATGTCTGTGTGTGTGTGTGTGTTGAATTGGACTATTCATGACATTATCTTTCTGTGACTCTTTCTGCACCTAGGATGATGAGAAAGATGCCGAGAAAGTGGACCTGGATGACAACATCCTGTTTGACGAGGACTTTGATGCCGAAGACGAGGCTGAGGATGAGGAAGACATGCTGTTTGAGGAGGAGGATGAAGAAGAAGAGGAAGAGGAGGTGGAGGAGAGCACAAAGATGAAGATCTTGCGTCATGTCGCTGGCGTGGCATCGAAAGTCAAAGAGGTCATCGGCAACCTGATCACCACTGCGGGGAAGGTGGTGGTCACCATTCTATTGGGTCTTACAGGTCAGCGTCAAGACCACAGAATATACTCTGTCCATATGTCAGGCTTGTTCATGTAGTCCATGGGGGCATAAATTGATGGGCAAAGTGCAAAGTCTTAAGTCTAAATAAAGCTCATTTAACAATTACAAAAAAAACAGTTTACTAGTTTAACATCATGGAAGCGCAACATTGATGAGCCAGCGCAATGCTCCTATATGTTACACGATAGTTGTATTTTGTGCTGACAGACTTTGCCCACCAAATAAATGAGGGCCCCATATGATAAACACTACAATCTGGTTTTCATATGTACATACATTGCACAGTATATGATAGTGCTGTTTTGAGGTTAAGGGATGAAGACAAGTTTATAATGCAGCATGTCAGAATTTAGCATCTCTATCTTTTTCTCTCCACCTCCCTCTCACCCATTCTTTTCCTCTCATCCCACCTCCTCTGTCACTCTCTTTCTCCATCATGTCACGCCCCGCCACAGGCATCATGCTTCCATCGGTGACATCTCTGACGTACTTCCTGGTCTTCATGGGTCTGTGCACGTGGTGGTCGCTGTGCCGGACCTTCGACACGCTGCTCTTCAGCTGCCTGTGCGTGCTCATGGCCATCTTCAGCGCCGGACACATTGTTGTGCTCTACCTCTACCAGTTCCAGTTCATCCAGGAGAGCTTCTCACAAAATGACACCGTCGTCAGGTCAGGGTCCATGTCTGTCCAGACACTGTGATTACTTGTATTCTGTGTGTGTGTGTGTGTGTGTTTCTTTGTGTGTGCATGAGTGAGTGTGTGTGTGTGTCTATGTGTGTGTGTGTGTCTTTGTGTGTCTGTGTGTGTGTGTGCAGGCGCGCATGTGTTTCTTTGTGTGTCTATGTGTGTGTGTGTGAGAGAGAGAGTGAAGTTAAAAAGTTAAAGTTGACTGGTGTTTAGCAGACCCATTTATCCAAAGCGCCATGGACTGGCAGATGCGGGGTCAGGAATCAAACTGGGGTCAAGAATCAAATCAGGCTGACCAATTGTCAGGCGGTGAAATGACTGCTGCTCCACCATACACAAGTTATATGATTTGCCTTTGGCATATGGCATTTATGAGTTAATTTACTGGCATGCACAAGTTCTAGACGTATTATATAATAAAGATGCTTAATTGCATTAAGCTCTGTTTTATGTAAGTCCATGTGTTATGTTATGTATGCAGATTGCATTAGAGGGACACAACACAGGCGCCATTCATCCATCTGTGTAGGCCGAGAAGTTAACTGGTCAAGGGCCAACCCCACCACAAACCACTCCACCCATTGATTACTTCACAGCACTACTTCACAGGAGCTAAAGTGTTTGGGTTTATTTCAGCGTAATCCTGTTTTTAAATTCTTCCCCTTTAATCAATACTGTCACACTAAATTATTCAGGAGAGGGAGAGAGTGAGAGCAGCTTGAAGTTGATTGCGTTGCTGGAATGCGGTGGTTTGTTAGGAGAGAGTACAGTATGTGTGTTTGTGTCCGTCTTTGTTGGTGTGGTTATGTTAGTTAATGTGAATGGTAATGTTGTTGTGTGTGTGTGCGCATCGATGCTTTTTATTGTGTTTGTGTTTATAAAGTTGTGTGTATTCAGGATGTGTGTGTGTATGTGTGTATGTGTGTGTGTGTGTGTGTATGTGTGTGTTGGTGTGTGCCTTAACCCCCCCCCCCCCCATCTTTGTGTGTGGCTGCATCTGTGTGTGTGGGCCTGTGGTGAAATTCGCTGTGAAACGACCTGGGCTGCCAATAACAACTGCAGCAACAGTAGCAACAAACAGAGCCGTGTTGCACAGAGCCGTGCCCCCCCACCCCCCCCCCCCCCCCCCCTCCTCACATTTACGATCCTCTCCACCATAAACCAGCCTCCACCAGCTCTGCTCTGCTCTGGAGCTCCTCACAGCCTGTGGCCAGACACACTGGGCCGGGAGGAGGCCTGCTCTCCCCACACAGGGATGTCTTACTGCAGGTTTACCGCAATCAGCCCTGTCTTTAGCTTGTGCTTTGGGTCTTTGAGGGCGAGAGCAACCTCAGGCTTTTAAAGCTCTGTGTGTGTGTGTGTCTGTGTGTCTGTGTGTCTGTGTGTCTGTGTGTCTGTGTGTGTGTTTGTGTAAGAGTGAGTGTGGGTGTGTGTGTGTGTGTGTGTGTGTGTCTGTGTGCGGGCAGGACATGTGGTCGACCCTCTCTCTGATTGTCTCTGGCGCCATGTACGTATGGTTACTTATCTTACAGTAAGTGAAACATGGTCAGTAGTGGTCTCAATCGGGTAATGTGGTCATTCCTCTTCACTGGAGCATGCTGGTTTAGTTGTCTGTGTGGTGACCTGATGTGACTCAAGTCAATGTGTCATTTGGTGGTCTTTGAGGCGAGGTGGTCACTCATCTTTCTCTTAAGCACAGGCATATGGCGGTCTTTCATCTGACACGTGACGGCTTCTCTTCAGTTAAACGTAGCTACGTAGTGACCCGATGGGACGTGCGTTCGTACACGTCGTCTGCATCTGCAACATGGCCATGTGGTAGTGTAGTGTGAGAGAGGTTCGTTATCCTGGCTCCTCATCTCCTGTGGAACATGGTCACGCTCCAGTAGCCAGCTGTCAGGCGACGATGATCCTCCTCCTCCGTCCTACGTGGTGTCCTGATGGCTGTTTGTCTGCGCCTCTGCATCTCTGTCCTTGACTCCTGGATGCGCTATTGATTTTAGGGACTCTAATTCAGGCGCGGTGTCATTACGGCTATGTATAGCCCTGCCTGAGATGAACCCTCTCGCTCTGTGTCCGTTCCACTCCATCTCTGCTCCTCCGAGTGACCAAGGAGTAGCCACTGGCTGTAAGGGTTGCTGAGACTCTGTGAGGACGACACAAGCAAGTTTGGGCTCAGCAGAGCACTGTTCAAACTTGCTGAAGACAAACATTGTTAGACCTTTGTTTTATATATGATAAGAAAAGTAATTTGTGCAACTTTGTGCTTCATTTAAACATTTAAACGAAGAGAGAGTTCCGTGCCTCTGAACATGCAAATGTACTGTACTTATTTTGCTTTGACTTCAACAAATATTGTGTATAGAATACTAAACTTACCTGCATTGGTTGGTTCTGATTTCCAGAAGCTTCTAGATGTAATCCAACCGTTTGGATGCCTTGGTGCACCGCCGCCATTTTCTGGCATTACATTAACACTGTACTGTACTGATGATGGATCAGTATCCCCATGGTGAAGCCTGCCGTGTTTGCGCGGGTGTGTGTGGATGGAGAGGTGAGTGTGGCCTAATTGTGCCTGTTGACAGACGTCTGGCCTTGGGGACAGCCTCCACTGAACAGGGCCTGGTGACAGACGCCTCATTCCCCTCTCCACTTCCTGCCCGACATGCACAATGGAAACAGGTCATGTGACCTGGCCATGCCCAGGTGCAGGAAAAGCCCATTCAGGAAGTGGCTTGTTAAGTGGGTGGGGAATGTGCAGTGGAAAGCCAGCAGGGCTGCTTCCGAAGCATAGCATACAGTAGTCAGACAGTGGGGTCAGACAGGCGTCCTACACTGAACTAAACAGACACCCATGAGTCATGATCAACCAACTGATTTGTTACTGCATTGAAATGCAGTATGCTGGGTAGCTAGCAATTTAGTAGAGCGGCTTTATACTAATACCAATGACCATGTACGAACATGTGATGTGCTCCGCATTGTGGTGAACTGATGTCGTCTGTCTAACTGTATTGACTGATTGGTTTGTTTTATAAGTAAATTCAATCTTCTGACTGTCAGCTTGCTTTATCCATCTAGGTTACAATCAAACAGATATATAAATCATTTCACTGTAATGTTATGTAAAGATATTGCTCTAACTGTAGGTGTCCTTCTGTTTGTGTTTGTGTTTATGTGTCTACACAGCGTGTTCGGCATCTCTCCGGTCATTCAGACCGACTGCACCTCCACCTGGAGGTTCGTGGTGAACCCCACGCTCGAGTGGCACCACTTCGTCAATCCCATCATGATCCTGGTGCTGTATTACACGCTGGCCACACTCATCCGCCTGTGGCTGCAGGAACCCCTGGTAAAGTCACACAGCACAGCACAGCACAGCACAGCACAGCACAGCACAGCACAGCACAGCACAGCACAGCACAGCACAGCACAGCACCGCACAGCACAGCACAGCACAGCACAGCACAGCACAGCACAGCACAGCAGAGCACAGCAGAGCACAGCACAGGAGATATCTACAGCTAAATCTGCAGCCGCGGAAAAAAAACACTACATTCAATACCATGTCAAGGAGAGGGACATGTTGACGGGTTTATCTGTGTACATCTTACTTGCTTTCTCATACAGTACACGGCTTTTTTCAGCCTCACTCACCCAGTGCTGCACAGCTGAGCTGTGTTGTGGGGGAGGTGGGAGCAGTGATGTTTTCTGTGCCCTCTCACCACTGCTTTTTCAACGCTTACTCTCCAACTGGAAAAGGGGAATGAATTATTGTTCATTCTGTGCATATGAGTATAAAAAGGTGGCTGAAATCCTCCTCTTTTACATCTTTTTGAAGATGCATTATTATTTTATTTCATTACATCCCTGAAATCTAACACATACCTGAGACATGATTACTTTTACTTCAGGATAAAAACGGATACTCCTGGACCTCCTATGTCTCACTGCTCTTCCCCTCTGCAGTGAGTTTTCATGTGGCTGTCCCACCTCTGGGTCAGGTGGTGCACAAATACACATATGCATACTGTGTGTCTCCAGCATCAGGGGTGCACGACATGCGTTTACACCTCTTTAAGTAATATCTGGTTAACTCCAGCATCGACTGCAGTCGTCCAATCGTCAGCGGACCTTAATTAAAATACATTTTTAAAAGCACCTACACATGGTCCCAGGGGTCAAGGGTCACTTTATTATTAAGTCAGCTTGAGGGAGCATTCATGCCCTAGGCCTTGATTGGAATGGCCTTGTAAATAATATGATCGGCAGTAAATCCTTTATGAAGCTTTTACGCTGAAGGCCCTGATTGAAATGACCTTGTCAAGAATTGTAGCGATAGTAAAGCCTTTGTTAACCTCTGTGCCTTCTTGACACCAAGGTCGATCAGGACCTCACTTTCTGTCTCTCTGCCCCCCCCATCTCGTCTCTAACCTCTGATAGTCAGCATTTCTAGCATAGGGCAGTGTAGGGCTTTTACAGGGATGTGGATCAATGTCCACTCCTTACAGATTTGGTGTGTATGCGTTATCGACCGCTATGTTGTGATGCCTCCCTCTGCGTGCTGTATTGAAAGCAGGTCAATAATGAGGTATGATAGCAGTGTAAATCTGTGTACGGCGACAGGCTCAGTGACCTCACCAGGGGCCATGATTGATACTAAAACGCTGTGACAAATTAATGATTGGATAAAACGATTGAAGCACTACCTTGTCCTGCTGATTGAAGCAGTTGTGCAATGCTTTTAATGTGTCGAAGACCCCCATAACTTCTTTAGTACCACATAATCGACTCTTAATACATTAATTTTGTACATGTAATGTTCCCAAGTACCAATAGAGTATTACTTTCTTGTTGGTTGAACTGGGCAGTTGCAATCTCACATCTGATTGTTTCCTTATTCTCTAGGAGGAGGAGGAGGAGGAGGAAGAGCCGGAGGAGAACGAGGGGGATGTAGCCGTGGGCAACAGCAGTGGCCATACTGCTGGACACAAGAGGCAACAGTGGTGGAAGGCTCACCAGCACACAGATGAGAGAAATGTGAGAAAAGTTAACCCGTGTGGCAAAATGGGGATCACAGAGGTTATGTGCGAAATAAAAAATACTTTTGTTAGAATGGAAGGTGTAGTTTCTTTAGTGTTTCCTGCTCAAAGTTAAAGCCTACTGTACTTTAGGGCAGCTGATGCTACTAAAAGACTTGTGACCCTGGCTTCCGATGCATGCTGGCCAATGGGGCCGAACGGGACTGAAAATGGCCTACTATACACTCATAGAAATACACTCATAGAGTAATTCCAGGCCACTGCACTCTGGCTACTGTCCAGTTAGACGTGGCTGTGTTCCCATAACTGCAGAGAGAATGGGCTTTGCAATTTTGACCTCCCCCCCCCACCTATCTCTCTCTCTACTCTCCTTCACAGTTAAAAGCTTTTATTCCCCACAGTGTAAGTGACTAATGGCCAGGGTTAACAGAATAGTGCCTGTCTGCTTTGTTCCTGCCTAGTCTGAGCTGCTCAGAAGGGGCAGGGCCTTCTGCCTCCTCCCCTCATTCATCACCTCACCTTGCCTTGTTTACTCTTTTCTCTCCTCCCCTATCCCCCCCTCTCTCTCTCACACACTTCTTTCTCTTCTCCAACAGCTACTCTCCACGCAAGATGGCACCTTTGAGGTTAGCCTCTCGTATGCACTAATCAATAGACTGTCCTTTCACCTGTCTAATGGCCATCTGAGAGCTTTTCTCTGATCACTGCACCAAGTGTGCATACTTACACGCTCACTGCACCCAGTGTGAATACTTACACACTCACTGCACCCAGTGTGCATACTTACACACACGCTCACTGCACCCAGTGTGAATACTTACACACACGCTCACTGCACCCAGTGTGAATACTTACACAATCACTGCACCCAGTGTGCATACTTACACACACGCTCACTACACCCAGTGTGAATACTTACACACACGCTCACTGTGTGAATACTTACACACACGCTCACTGTGTGAATACTTACACACACGCTCACTGCACCCAGTGTGATACTTACACTCACGCTCACTGCACCAAGTGTGAATACTTACACACACGCTCACTGCACCAAGTGTCAATACTTACACACACGCTCACATACAGTACAGTACACATTCACAATACACTATGTGGGATTTTCTCATTTGTAGTAAGTTTTTTTTTTTCCTGACCTCAGGCAATTGTCGTCTCTTCAAATGGGACGTCTTTTGACTATGTCTCAACCCGGAATACTGGAAATGGGCCTGTCGGAATGGACGTCTACTCCACCCCTCAGTACAAAGTGGACCAAACCAACGAGATATCAGGTGAATCAGGCTTCAGACAAAGCCTCTCAAAAATCCAATTGTGTGGTTAAAACCTCTCAGTCTAAGTGTGCGAGTCCAAGCACAGTCCAGCGGTGAGAGTGAGCTGTTGTAAGTGATGAATGGAAGAGATCTTCCTCATCAGTGGCATTCCTCAGCATTAACACTGAGGGGCAGATGTACCAAATCATTAGCTCCCATTTCAAGTGTCATTTGTTTGCGCCTTAAATTTACGCCCTAAAAATTTATGTATGAACAGACCGTACATGAAAGCGCATTCTGCCTGATAAAGGTACATCGAATGGCACCCGGAGCTTTTCTTGCTTACTGTATGAATATGCATTCCGCTTGCGGGAGAAGTGGGAGGTTCACACAAACACATGGGAAGACAGAGAGATAGGTCGATAGATTAGGGATTCCAGAGTATGCATCAAAACTATAGGTGACAGCACATATGGTGTAGATGTTAAGGAGCTGGGCTAGCATGCAGTAGCCTGTGTTGTGGGTTAAATTCCTGGCTTCCACCGTTGTGCCCTTGTACTGAACCCCAAGTTTCAGCGGGGACAATGTAATCGCTTGTAATATAGTTGACATGTAGGTCACTTTGGACAACAGTATCTGCTAAATGAATATTGACCATGTCAAAAGCAACCTTTTGTTGCTTTTGTTCTCTTTTCTCTTTTTCCACATCATCCTCTTCCCTGTAGATGCCTACAGAAGACTACAGTTTGTTATTGCCTAGCTGCGCAAACAGTTTGAGTGTTCAAGTATTCCTGTCCTTCTCTATCTCTGTTTGTTGTCATGTATTCTGTTATTTCATGATTGCTTGACAGCTGATCGCTTTCATGATCAGTCGGCTCAACTGTGTCCATCATAGAATGATACATTAGTTACATTAGTTACAATACACGTTTAGTTTTGAGCACAGCAAATTATGATTAGGGAGGCGAAGGATCAAGCGTTGTTTACCTGATGAGGTGAATGCTTCGTAAATTCCATGCAATATGGCAAGGCACAGCATGCACTTTCAACAGACTGACAGTCGCACATTAGTTACATCAGCCTGATTGTTTTACCATGTGCTCGCCTTCAATGCTCACTCTCTCCTCTTCTCTGTCTGTCTATGTCTTCATCTCCATTGAATCTGAACAGAGAAAAAAGACAGTGGCGTATACGAAGTGACAGACATCACAGAGGAGGACAAGCCAACGGACGAGGTGGACAGGGAGGAGGAGGAGGAGGAGGGTGAGGGTGAGGGTGAGGAGGAGGAGGCTCAGGAGGAGAAAGGGCCAAGCGCTGTGGTGAAGGTGTTCCGGTTCGTCATGAAGCAGAGCTACATCTGCGCCCTCATCGCCATGATGGTGAGTGTATCACTGGGCACCTAGTCTGTGTCTCAAACCGCATGCTTCCGTCAGTGCACTGCTAGTGTGAACTGAGTGCTTACTTCCGTAGTGCACTGCTAGTGTGCACTGAGCGCTTACTTCTGTAGTGCACTCTTTTCGATGGTTAGTATTGTCCCAATATCTGTACTATATACCTAAACTAGAAGTGTTGAGACAGTCTATCCTTCTACAGTGTTTTAAATGTATGTTAAGCATGTTGAGTTACCTCTCTCTATAAATAATCTTTTTTGTCTTTCCTGACATGATTCAGCACTCTTTTACTAATAGGTCCTGTCCAATGAATGTCTCGAAAACTTTTTTGTGTGTGTGATCAGTATCAGCTGTATACTATCCAACCTTTTGACTTCCTTTTTTGGCTTCTTGAATTTGCCTCAGGCGTGGAGCATCACGTACGTGAGCTGGCTGACGTTCGTCCTGCTGCTGTGGTCGTGCATGCTGTGGATGGTGCGCGACCGCCGCCGCTACGCCATGCTCAGCTCCCCCTTCATGGTCGCCTACGGCAACCTCATCCTGCTGCTCCAGTACATCTGGAGCATCGAGCGGGTGCCGGGCGTGCCAGGTCTCTTCCTGAAGTCGCGCGTCCCCTTCTCAGACCTGGGTTCCAAGGTAAACACTGGGCAGGCCTGCCCACAGCAGCAGAGAACAGGCACTCATCCAGGCAATAATGAACATACTGATCGCCTCATTTGGGTGATATTGCACATTGGCAGTATGGCTGTATTCAAGGCTCTCTTGTACTCTGAGCTGAGCATTTATTCATTAAAGTGGAAAAGCTGTGTGAATGGTATATCACCTGCACTTTTTAGACTTAACCAGTGAAGGCCCTCAAGATGAATAGGAAGTGCGGTTGGGAAGCCTAACAATAATGGTTAGTTTGTTTTACAGTATGAGGTCAAAACACATTTATACAAGTAACAGGCTCAAGCAAAACAAGTTCATGTCTTATAACCTAGCTTTTATTAGATATTTTCTCGCTTTATAGAGCTTCATAGCTTTATAGAGCCCCTATGAAGTTCTTTATGGTGTTTATTTTGTGCTGGGTGAGTTTGAGTGTCTCTTCCTGTGGTTGGCTGGTTCCCACTGTAGATGCTGTGCCTGCTGAGCTTCTGGCTGCTGCTGCATCAGACACTGATGGAGAGACAGGACAAGCTCAATAAGGAGGCGGAGGCGGAGACGGAGACGGTCCTGTCTGACGTTAAAGTGGACACTCCTAAAAAGGGTGAGGCCACAGTGGCGCCAAAGATTCTCAGATGATTATGCAGATACAGGCAGGAAACTGTGATGCATGTCTGTTGAGGAAGCTATGAGTCAATGATGAGTCAATCTTTTACACAGTTTACACAATTAGTCACTTGTATTTTGTTACATTTTATTATAGCTCTATTGCACTCAGTCAATATTTGTTGTTTTCAGGTGTATGAGTACATTGTGAGAAGTGTGCATGGTTCGTGTGCTTTGGTCTGAGTGTGGCTGTGGCTTGCTGTCATGTAGAGGACGAGGAGGAGGAGGACGGCGATGGCGATGAGAATGACCTCATGCAGGTGCTGGGCAACATGGTCATGGGCCTGCTGGTCAAGTACTGGATCTACATCTGCGGGGGCATGTTCTTCTTCGTCAGCTTCCAGGGCCGCATCGTCATGTACAAGATCATCTACATGATGATGTTCCTCTTCTGTGTGGCCCTCTACCAGGTGCACAGACTTTCATTTCAGTCTTGGCCAGGTTGCAAATTAACTAAAGGCCTTTTGGAAGAAACACACATTTACAGTTTACAGTTGACCTGTTTCAGTTCTGTCCCACTAGTGCTGGTGCCAGAGCACCCTGGCGATTTTCAGCACATACCGAATGTAATAGTATATACACTAAAATGTTCATTTGTTGGATGAGTTGAATATATCACCAAAAGTGTTTCCACTCTAAACTGCTGGAGATTTGATCCCAGAAAGCAATACTGATGATGTCTGTTTGTCAGGTTCACTACGAGTGGTGGAGGAGGATCCTGAAGTATTTCTGGATGTCTGTGGTGGTGTACACCATGCTTGTGCTCATTCTAGTCTACACCTACCAGTTTGAGAACTCGCCCAGAATCTGGCACAACATGACCGGCTGGAAGGAGGAGAAGTAAGTACTGTTGTGGGAAACCCGGACATGACTGCACTGCACCTACTCTATTAATCTAATAGTGCCTATATATATATACAGTACAGGAAAAAAATTTGGACACACCTTCTCATTTCAATGCATTTTCTTTATTTTCATGACTATTTACATTGTAGATTCTCACTGAAGGCATCAAAACTATGAATGAATGCAAAGTTATTTGGCCCACAGAGTTATGGCTTGCTGAATATGGTATTAAATTAAAAGAAATAACAACTTTTAATTCCATGTGTTCATTAATAGTTTTGATGAATCTAAAATGTAAATAGTCATGAAAATAAAGGAAACACATTGAATGAGAAGGTGTGTCCAAACTTTTGGCCTGTACTGTAGAAATACTTCAGGATATATATATATATATATCATATTACAGTGTATATATATCATGGCAACACACCATGTTAGAGTGAAGCCACATACATGTATATCCAATGCATTTGATGGTATTAAAGTGTTCAGCCATGTCAGGTCAGTACTGGAGTGGGGAACAGTGCAGTGTGTTCATGTCATGTCAGGGTGAGACAGTAGTCTATACCCAGATGTCTGTTAGCTCACATGCATTAACTAAATCCTGCTAGTCCCCAGGCCTATCATGTGTAAGAGTGAAGATGTGCTTCTAGTGAGCTATAGTGTTTTGCAAGACTGTTCAGGATAATAAAGAAAAACAACTCTCTCTTCTCACACTGTCTTGCTCATTTGTCTCGATCTTCCCTGTCTCTCTCGCTGCCGACTGTCTGTCTGTTCGTCCGTCTCTCTCTCTCTCTCTCTCTCTCTCTCTCTCTCTCGCTGCCGACTGTCTGTCTGTCTCTCTCTCTCTCTCTCTCTCTCTCTCTCTCTCTCTCTCTCTCTCTCTCTCTCTCTGTTTTTCTCTCCTCCTGTTGCAGACTGAAGGATCTCGGTCTGGAGCAGTTTGTGACGACGGAGCTGTTTGCACGGATCTTCATCCCCACGTCCTTCCTGCTGGTCACTGTCCTGCACCTGCACTACTTCCACGAGCGCTTCCTGCAGCTCACTGACCTCAAGGCAGTCGTCACCAAACAGGAGAGCAGCATCTACAGGTAAGACTTGTGGAGACACCTCCCAGTCAAGAACCAGAGCCCAGTGTTGACCCCTGAGCCCAGTGTTGTTGACCCCTGAGCCCAGTGTTGACCCCAGAGCCCAGTGTTGACCCATGAGCCCAGTGTTGTTGACCCCTGAGCCCAATGTTGACCCATGAGCCCAGTGTTGACCCCTGAGCCCAGTGTTGACCCATGAGCCCAGTGTTGACCCATGAGCCCAGTGTTGACCCATGAGCCCAGTGTTGACCCCTGAGCCCAGTGTTGTTGACCCCTGAGCCCAGTGTTGTTGACCCCAGAGCCCAGTGTTGTTGAACCCAGAGCCCAGTGTTGACCCCTGAGCCCAGTGTTGACCCCTGAGCCCAGTGTTGACCCATGTGCCCAGTGTTGACCCCAGAGCCCAGTGTTTTTGACCCCCAGAGCCCAGTGTTGTTGACCCCAGAGCCCAGTGTTGTCTCATGCGATAATAGAAATGGAGACTGGATCAGGTAATAGAAGTTCAGTTGTCTGCAGGGACTGATGGGGCTTATAACATTGTAAGTGACTTTGGATAAATGAATCTGCTAAATACAATAATCATAACCATAACCATAATGTCTTCAGGTAAGGACTGTTTAAGAGTCCACACACTCACTAGCATAGTGCTCAATGTGGAGTATGCAGTTTTTCACCTGGAAACTGATGACATACTGACAAGATTTATACAGGGCTGTTACATGCCCAGAAAATGAATTTGATTTTATGTATTAGGTATTCTTTACTGTCACTTTCAACTTTACTTCACTTTTACTTCTAACAACATTCTTCAGTCATCTTTTCAATCACAATCCAGAGACCTGTCATCTGTTGTAGTATGATGTAACAATAACCAACTCATTGCTTGCCATTCCATTGCAATTCTATCTAGACCAGGGGTGTTCAAACTTTTTGACTCAAGGGTTTTGAAAATTGGCCAGCGGGCCACACAACAAAAAAATAATGTGTGTGTGTGTATATATATATATATATATATATATATCATGTTTTGTATCATTTAAATGACAGTCATTTTGTTT
>NW_027468663.1:13255413-13335413 GCF_046254945.1 Alosa pseudoharengus | reverse complement strand
GTGTGTGTGTGAGAGAGAGAGAGAGAGTAACTTCATTCTTAATGTGCTGGGTTGAAGATAAATTTAAAATAAAACAAAACAAAAACAGCTTGCTCACCTTATATTAGGATCGATCCACCAAAATCCATGACAAACATTGGTCATGGAGAGTACAGTGTTGTTCTGAAATGCCCCATTTGTTCCTGTTTCCTCTCCAGCCTGACGGCTACCAAAAACACCAGGCGGACGAGCTGAAGGAGTCCCTTCTGTATAAAGATCTTGTTGATCCCTCCAACTGGGTGGGTCTGGAGAAGTTCGATAAGTTGCTGGAGAATCTCAGGGTGAGTTAAGGAGTAAGAACTTGATTTGGATTGGAAACTACCTCTGAATTCCTTTTTCATACGTAAATGGCTATGTTCGTTTCATACATTGATCTGTTTCGTCCGTATTCGTAAGGTTGAGGTGAACGGACGTAATAAATGCAGAGAATGGATGCTGGCATCCGTCCGTATATATATCTGTATCTATATCTGTTTTAAACATTGAGCATAAATGAGGCTTTTGGCTGCCTTCACGTGTTAATACCAATGTTTCTTCTTTGGTGCTTCCTGATATATTTGTTCTGACCCAGAGAGTAATCGTTAAGAATCAGACCATATATTTAAAGGAGTGCTGTCATGATGACAACAGTTTATAGAAATTATTTTTTGTCATTTTCTTTGTGCTAGAACAACTTGTTGATGCTGGCTATCCTAGCCTTTGAGGTGACCATCTACCGACACCAGGAGTTCTACCGCCTGCATAACGGCCTCAGCCCACCCCCTTCCAGAACAATCTTCCATGACATCACACGGCAGCACCTTGACATGGGCATTGTCAACTGTGCCAAATACTTCATCAACTACTTCTTCTACAAGTTTGGGCTTGAGGTTTGAGAAACCAGTTTAAATATATAGTATCAAAGAATTATACATAATTTAAATGCAGGTACTCATCTCACCTATGTTAAGTTAATTTCAATTAAACTAAATTCAGTTCCATTAAATTCAGGTCAATAATTCTTTCCCTATTGTATCTGTTTCTATTTGTGCATCAAACAGGTGTGCTTCCTCCTTGTGGTCAATGTTATTGGACAGAGGATGGACTTCTATGCCATGCTCCATGCTTTTGGCCTGATCGCAGTCATGTACCGGCGGCGGAGGAAAGCCATCGCCGAGATCTGGCCCAAATACTGCTGCTTCCTGGCCTGCCTGCTCACCCTCCAGTACTTTGTGTGCATTGGGATACCACCAGCAGCCTGCAAAGGTAGGCCCACTGACGTTACAGTTGTTTGTACCTGTGTGGATGTTGATAGTGATATGATATGACGCCATACTTCAATATCGAATGCAGTATAGTTTGCTTTTATTGAATTATTTAATGTATTGAGGTATGGATGTAATGATTGTGATGTGATGCCACTTGCCCCTTCCCCTCCCCTAAGGGATCACAATGGAAACAAGCCTCAGGGCTTTATTGTCTTATCTTAGAATGAAATATGCAGGAGTTTCAAGAAATGTATAGATATGTGTGTGTGTATAAGTGTATAGTGTGAAATATTTATTCTGATTTAATGGGCATTGATTGTATGTGTGCTAGATAACTGATGATTTTTCTGTGTTTTGTATACAGACTACCCCTGGAGGTTTCCAAACTCTACCACAGACTCAAATGTGATCAAATGGCTCTATCTGCCTGACTTTCACACTAAACCCAACCCCTCGTTTCTCGCCTGTAAGTCCCACCATGTTTAAAGAAATGTCTGTCACCAGTAACCATCAACAGTATTCATCATATCAACATGTATCACCATAATTTTGTCTAATACTGGCTAGTTCAAACCTATAAAAAAGTTACTGTGTGCTCTTGGCATCGCTCTCTGTTTGCATTCCAATACTTACTCTAAATCATGTAAAAACTGAAAAACTAAAGTCCAAGGTGACGGACATTTGTAATGGTCAGGTATCAAACCTTTGTCAAGCGGTGACACCAGTCACTACACCACTCCTCCCCAGAATGTCATGCAGGCCTGGTGAGGGAGAAAAGTCACATTCTTAGCTGAGTGATTGAACTCCTCTATTCTCTCTCTCTCTCTCTCTCTCTCTCTCTCTCTCTCTCTCTCTCTCTCTCTCTCTCTCTTTCTCTTTCTCTCGCTCTTTCTCTCTCTCTATGCAGATGACTTCATGCTGCTGTTGTGTGCATCACTGCAGAGGCAGGTATTTGACGACGAGAACAAGGCGGCCGTGCGTCTCATGGCCGGAGATAACGTAGAGATCTGCCGAGACCTGGATGCCGCCTCCTTCAGTGTCTACAACCCAGTGCCAGACTTCCTTCACTGCAGGTACAGAGCAGAGCACAGGAGAGCAGAGATCATCAGGGATGCATTACTGTTCCTGTTAGCTCGGCTCAACACATGGCTCATCACCGGTCTGGAAGGACCACAAATTCTCGACCACAAAGTTCAAATAGACTGTAGAGAGCAATTTGAAAAACTATCTTTGAATTGGTGCTTTATAACACGTTTATAAACTAGGTTACATTGTTGAAATTGTGTTGATTGAATATCCTGATGAAGATTTTTTTGGACCAAAATCTTCATTTACTTTCTTGGATTTGTGCATCTTTTTGACAGAAGCACAAATCAGTTACTATAGAACTGCCATAGAAGTTACCTAATAATGTGTATGTTACACCAGAAAGGACTACATAGCAGGGTTGTGCAAAATTCTAATTGCAATTCTGCTTCCTGTTTGCTACCTCAATTGAAATGCAAGTGAAATTCAAAAATTTAATTGGAATTTAAGAGCCAGTTTCAATTCAATTTTGGAATTTTGCACAGCCTGCTACATAGCACTGCAACAGACTACTCAGCAATGGCATGCCAGACATTACTCCATAATGATAGTGTACACATACTTCATCTAATAATCTTATCTCTGATCCTGTCTGGGAGTACTCTACTCCTGGCTCCGCTTGACCGGCCTGGGAATTGCCTAACCACAGGGATTAGGAGATGTGTCCTGATAGAGACTATGTGAGAGCGATTGAGAGGCATAGATGGAGGCAGTGATAGAGAGAGAGCGCTAGACAGAGATAGAGACAGAGAGAGAGAGAGAGAGAAAGAGAGGAAGTGGTAGCGAGAGGGTGCGCTGGGTCCCAGACTGCCGGCCCCTAATTGATTACACCCTGTCCATATCCCACACTGTTTTGGTGTGCAAAGTGGAGAACTCTTTCATTAACAGCCCGTCTGTCCATCAACAAGCCTGGCTAAGAGGACACCTCTCCTCTCCTCTCCACCCTGACCTAGTGGGGCTGCTTCCCTCTCAGGCACACAGTGCACTCTCTCGTCTCTCTCGCAGGCCGATCGGATTACAGATGGAAGAGGGAAAAATCTATGGACCTCAATCACTCCCTCCATCTCGCTTGGCCTTTCTTGGGCTCGGATGCTATTTTCTTTCCCCTAACTCGATAAGTAGCTTTTAAGTATGGATTGCAGGTAGGAGTGGGGCAGGGGTGGGGTGGGGGGTGGTGTTGTAGGGGGCCATGTGATGATTGAGCCATCCATTTTGGGGCCCATCATAGCAAGGCCGTATCGCAGGATCACACTTTTCATCAGAGCACTTCGAACACCTGTGTTGCGGCTTCAGATTTTTCCTGTGAGTTTCAGAGAGAGAGCCAGATGATAATGGACACAGGGCCAAATGGGAGGACTTGGCCTCTTTTAACTGTAGTTGGACAGGAGTTTCAGTGCTCTGCTAAATGCAGTTTTGTAACTGGACAACAGTAGAAAAGTGTATGCCTTCCTTTGAACTGTGAGTCACTTTTGACAACGTTGTTGAACAAAAGACTGAAAGTACAGTATGTGTCACTCACTAATAGGACTGCACGATTTGGGGAAAATATCTAATTGCGATTTTTCTGACAGATATTGTGATTGTGATTTGCGATATGATTTTTGAATGTCAGTGAGTTGATTCAGTTCAATATTCCAAATGTCTCTTTAATTTATGCCACCTCTAATTGGTGAGCAGAAGCAGCACAGCACCCCTGTGCCCCTCACACACTACGCACACCAACCAACTACAAGTGGCATAGTCAAGGAGGATGCAGGGGAGTATTGTTGCGCTCAGATGATCTAGAGTTTAGCCAGGTGCGTTTGAACCAAGAGTTGAAGAGAGAGAGAGGAGTAGTTCGCACTCTGAAAGAAATGACTTAAACAAAGTCTTTAGAAAGGAGTTTTTCATTTAATTTTGGGAGCAAGAGCAGACGTTTCAGCCGTCCGGCTATTCTCAATGCTCACAGTGAATCAACTGCAGACATTCAATTAACAAATACCCAGTTGGGTTAAGGGCAATTAACAAGTACCCAGTTGGGTTAAGGGCAATCAAGAGACAGGTGTGGTGGGAGGAGCTTTAGGCCAGACCCAGACGTATAAATGCATTTGTTTTGGTTAAACTTGTAGACATTCATTTAAAAGATTTAATGAGATAAAAGTTTTACAAAAAGCATGATAGATTTAAAGGAGAATTCCGGTGTGATATTGACCTAAAGTGTGTTGAAACATGATATCGGCCTAGCCATGCAAATAAATAAAACACTGTTTTACACCAATTACGAGGCTCAAAGTAACTCCATACTTCATTGGTAGACTTCCGAGGTCCTTGACATTTAAAACGAGACATGGAGAACTTTGAAAAAGTACTGGTTCTCTCGTTCAGAAATTTTGGAAGAAGAGTGAGCTTGCTGGAGAAAAAGCTCTATCTCCTTTTGAAATTTACTAGTAGGGTCAGAGGGTAAAGACTATTACTATTAAACTAATAGACTACTAATAGACTACTACTATTAAAACTGTAATAGGTCTGATCTTGTAATTGTCTTAGAGCCTCTTGGTCATAGAGGGTTTTAGGCATAATCACTAGACCACCTCCCTTGTCTGCTGGCTTCACAACAATATGTTTGTCTTTACAAAGCTTGTCCAGGGCTTGTCTTTCAGATAGTGTCATGTTATTCGTACTGTTTGTAGGAGGAGGATTGCTAAACAGCTGCTCAACATCACGTTCTACAAGTCGACAAAAAGTATCTAATGAGGAGTTAAAGACAGGGGGGCAAAAAAAATTGTAGGTTTACTGTAAATTTACCTCGCTCTTGTTTGTTGGATGCCTGAAAAGAGATAGTTGTGTCCTTGCAGTAACTTTTCAGTCTCAGATTGTGAAAAAAGAACTGTTGCGAAACAGTTCTATTTTAGTAGTAAAGAAATCAGCAGGTTTACAAGGGAAAAAACTTAAACCCTTATTGAGGAGTCTTACTTCATCAGGATGTAGGGGGGTGCCTGTAAGATTGAAGATCAAGCTTTCATTGTCTGGCTCTGCTCATAGTCAAGGAGGATGAAATTAATATAAAAGTCAGAAATGTGAGAAAATGTGAGAACTGTGCACAATATTATTTATAGCTTTTGCGATTAGGTATTACGATTGCGATAATTGTGCAGCCCTGCTCACTAATCCCCCATCTCCCATCTCTGCCAGGTCATACCTGGACATGTTGAAGGTGATCATGTTCAGCTACCTGTTCTGGTTCGTCCTCACCATCATCTTCATCACGGGCACCACGCGTATCAGTATCTTCTGTATGGGCTACCTGGTGGCCTGCTTCTACTTCCTGCTCTTTGGCGGAGACCTGCTGCTCAAGCCTATCAAAAAGATCCTCCACTACTGGGACTTCCTCATCGCCTACAACATATTTGTCATCACCATGAAGAACATACTGTCTGTAAGAACCACTTTAATGCCTGTCAATTTCAACTGATGTTTCTATTGTCTGCTTTTCCTGTTCATCCCATCTGTAATTGTTAGATCTATCTGGAGATATGCTGTCGAGACAAAATGGCTGATTGTCCACTGGATGTTCTGTGTGTGTACAGATCCTTGCGTGTGGCTACATCAAAGACCTGATGGTGAACCAGTGCTGGCTGATCCAGTTGTTTAGTCTCGCCTGCACCATTAAAGAGTACAAAGTCTACGATGAAATCAAAGCTATGAAAGGTACTCAACTTACTTCATTACAAACACAGACACACAAACACAGACACAGACACACACGTACAAACACACACACACACACACACACACATGAATGTGCGCTCCTCTGTTGGCAAAGCTGCACTGCCGATTTATTGTCTTGTGATCTGGCGGTCATAACAGCCGAGCCATGCCAGCAGCTGAGCTCATCACTGAAAATCATTCCTGAGAATTACAAGCTGCTGATGTATATTATTATTACAGCTGGCATCCAATCTATTCCTCACCCACACCAGACCTTGGACTCCGTCTCTTATTCCACCGCACGACCCTAAGCGGTCCACCAGCTCACATTTCCAAGCTGTTTGATATTTCTTATATGCTCAATTTACGTCTGACATTTTGCACATCATTGTCTGAGTCGATGAATACAGTATATAATTGCTCAACAACTTGGTTTTTGGTGTTTGTGCTATAAACATCTGAACTTGGCTCCTCACTGAAATGCACCTTCTTTCAAAGATGCTAATCCATCATTTCTATGCATTGTGTCGCTGCCAGTTTGATGCCCCATGTTATAAACCCCATGTTAGAAGTCTTTTAGTTATAATACTGTAACTAGCCTGGCTGGCTCTTTGCTGTTTTGTTTTATATTGTGGTAGATGGGACGTGTGAATTGCCAAGCGACGAAGCAGGTATCATCTGGGACAGCATCTGTTTCGCCTTCCTGTTGCTCCAGAGGCGTGTTTTCATGAGCTACTACTTCCTGCATGTGGTAGCTGACATCAGGGCCGCACAGATCCTCGCATCCAGGTACAGAGGAGAGGGTCCCTCAGAACAACAACACACACACACACACACACACACACACACACACACACACACACACACACACACACACACACACACACAAACACACCCTGCTGATCTTGACATGCATTATTCCTGCAGAGGGGCTGAGCTGTTCCAGGCCACCATCGTGAAGGCAGTCAAGGCTCGGCTGGAGGAGGAGAACAAGTCCATGGAGCAGCTGAAGAGACAGTGGGATCCTTCTCTAGTTATATGCTAACTCTTCCTGATGCATTATGCGCCCTGGAAACATGGGCCTTTAATCAGCCATGATGGAATTAATTAGTTATAATGCTAAATGAGAACAAGCAACTTTAGCATTAGTAAAAGCTGATGTCTGATGTCTGCTAGCTCCAGTAAGCATGCTGTTTACTGTATTTATATGGAAGAAGTGTTTCAATAGATGACATATTGTTCAGAGGCAAGCATAGCTGTGTGTTTTCATAGTTGTGACTTAGGTCAGACAAGTGATGCTTTTAAGTTGTCATTTTGGGTCAATTGCCCTCTTCTGTGTGCTGATACCAGGATGGACCGGATTAAGACCCGGCAGCAGAAGTTCAAGAAGGGCAAGGAGAAGATCCTCTCCATGACTCAGGAGTCCGGCGACGGCCAGAACCTCATCCCACCTGAGGAAGAGGATGATGATGATGGTATGAGATCTCAGTGCAAGAGGACGTCTAAGCCTTGCAGTGACAGGAATCAGATATGTATACTATGGAACATATTTTGATAGCTTTATAAAGTTTTGTAAAATGATCAGTAAACCCAAGATGATTTGGGTTGGTCAAGTTTTCACTCACTGATTGATTAGAAGGATTACAAGGATTTTATTTGTCACATACAAAATAGATATTTTGTAAAACATATAGTGAAATGCCATTGTGATTACAATGTTGTGTTAAGTGTTTGTTAAGTAAAGTGGACATATTATCAAATCTTTCACAGACTAAACAGCTGGCTGTGGACACCCATAATGTACACAATAATCACATGATTATTTAAAGACAAGAGTTTTATGCTCCAGTTTTTTTCATTAATGTTGTCACCAACATTTTATTTTAGGAGCAGAGAAAAAGAAGGCCAAAAAAAAGCAGTGGTGGAGGCCTTGGGTTGACCATGCTTCCAGTAGGTTGACCAATCACCTGTCTTCTCTGCTCTTATTGGTCCTTGTGTCCTTGACCAGAACTCAGGGGATTCCCACACTGCCCTGGGCTCCAACAGACACTCTGAAGTAAACAACAACACATGCCATATTGTCCATGCTCACTGCTTTTCATGCTCTATTTAAGGATCCTACCAACTTGACTTTGTGTCCTCTATGCACTTTTCTCATATATAAGTACTTACTAAGATGACAGAAATAATGGCATTTTTTTTCATATTTACGGTCACATACCGTCATGTGGAAGGACCTTAAATAGAAAGTAGTTTGCATCAAAGAGAAGTGAAAAGGCTATTGGCTGGATGCTATTGGATTGTTGTTTGATTGACATAGTCACATAGTGGGGGGGTTGGTCTATGGAGCCCACAGTTGAGAATCGTTCTGTTGTGTTTTAAATCACTAAAAAGATGTAAAGTCTCCTCTTCCTCCAGGTTTTCATCCACTTCATTACTACCCAATTCTCTGTAAAGCCAGCAGATTACTGCAGTGGTGGTAGAGTGGGAGGAATGAGGAGAAAACATTACATCTTTTTCATTACATTGTCAGGGGAACTTTAAAAGTGGTCTAAATAGGTTTGATTTGCAGATACTCGTCAAATATCAAATTAGCACTGGTCGAATGTATATGGTTCCTCTTGGAAGCTACGGTAATCCATGCAAGAATTGCCTATATAAATGCGTATATTTTGTTTGTTCTTGTATGGATATCTCCTTAAGCTCCTTTACCGGCAGTTTAATCCCCATTCTGGTCACAGTCTACCTTTGAAGTACCCCCTGTTTATATCTAATGTCAATATATACACTCATATACATACAATAAATGCATATTTATTATACCTTCCCTTATATCGTAGCCATTGTCCCTTACTCCTGCATCTCCCCTTGTCCTCTTCTCTCCTCCATGGTGATTCTTCTGTTCAAGGACACAAGGCAGTTTCCCTATTTCCGCACCCTTCTTGTGTTGTGATTTAGACACTTACTTACGTGCAGTAGGTGTAGACTAATAAATTATTCACTCATTTACCTTCCTACTAAACAAGTTAGGTATAGACTTAACGCCGCTTCTCATCTTGTCTGCTTGATTGATATACTAATGTAGTAGGGATACTTCAGTGGGTTGTCACTTTTCTAGTCTCCCAAGCTCTGCAGTGTGCACTAGCTGTGTAATCGCAGCTCTGAGGAATTAAATTTTGGTCTCATTTTTCATTGTATCGAACTACTAATTCAATTCTGCTAATTCAGATTCTCTATGCTATTCATGTGTCATGTGTTTCTTTTCCAGGCTAATCAGTCCAATAGTTATTGATCTAAAGAGGGAATAATATGACATTACAGTCACGTGGCATAAATCCCTTGCTATATAGCTGAAACTGAATGTGAACTCTGGCTTGGGTCTTTCTTCTCTCAGTGGTTAGAAGTGGAGACTATTACTTATTTGAGACTGACAGCGAGGAAGAGGAGGAAGAGGAGGAGAAAAAAGAGGAAGAACCACCCAAAAAGTCAGCCTTCCAGGTGAGGTGGTGGACAGACTCCCCTGTCTTCTTCTGTGGCAGATAATGTTATTGTTGGACAAATATGTAATATCATACGGTTGTCGTATGGTATATGTCATCATTACCTGTCTGAACAGTGTGTTACTTGAGAATGGCCTGTGTGACTTTTACAAATGTAACAATCACAAAATAATGTGTTGCATTACTGTTCTTCTCTCTTCCTTTAATCCATAGTATGTGTCATATGGATCTGAATGTGTTTCTGTTGTGGTGTTTTGACTGCCAGGGAGCGTATTGTAGCAGTAGCCCTGTTGTGTTGCATCAGTAACCCTGTTGTATTGTAGCAGTAACCCTGTTGTATTGTAGCACCAACCCTGTTGTAAGCAGTAACCCTGTTGTATTGTAGCAGTAATCCTGTTGTATTGTAGCAGTAACCCTGTTGTATTGTAGCTGTAACGGTGTCCACACACGCATTGCATTGAATGCAGTGCTGGAGACGCATCTTGTTCACTTTACATGGGCTTATATCATCCGTTGCTGAAATGAATTGTGGTTCCATTGTGTTACATTTCCCCCGTCGCTTCCATCAAAAAGTTGAGAAATGTTCAACTTTTGCTGCACCAAAGGACAGCAACGCAAGGCACCAGCCAATCAAATTACGGTTATGCTTCAAGGCATACACCATAGTACACTCCCCGACTGTCGGGAAAACCCACCGGCATGCAGTAATGCAACGCAAGCGTGTGAATCTAGAGTAACCCTGTTGTATTGCATCAGTAAGCTGTTGTATTGCATCAGTTACCCTGTTGTATTGTAGCAGTAACCCTGTTGTTCCTCTTCTCCCTTCTCTCTAGCGCGCGGTTGGAAAGTTTGCCTCAGCAGTTTTGGCTTTGCCAAAGTCTATCATTAAGCTACCAAAACTTATACTGCATCATATTGTCAGGGTAGCAAAGGTATTTAGGCGGGGGGGGGGGGGGGCTCTTATTATCTGTATGGTGGTGTTGTGGGTAAATCAATTGAATGTAGCATTTGTTGCACCATACTGTACTTGTCCATTCCATGCTGTCACATCAAACATCCTTTTTTGTGATGGATTTGATATGAAGGATTTTGGTGAACCCAGCTGTTTGATCAAAACAGATTTCACTTTACCTCAGAATTCTCAGTATGGAATGGAAGTTTTATTTGAATGCTTTCCTTTGAAGCGTGCATGCCGTGTAACTGTTTACAGGACTTTTTACAGCCCAAAAGGTTAAGGTAATGCAGTTTTTGGTTTGGCATTACGTATGACTTTTGCTCCACTGTGGCAGTTTCATTTCCACAAATTGTTCACCTTCTATACTCACCACACGAGGTAGAGTATTCAATCAGGAATGTTTGCCCTCAGTGGAGTAAAACTCTCCTGTCATAGTGACTGGTGTGTGTGTTGTGGTTATTGTGGTGATGCCGTTGTGTGCTCTATGTTCTGCCTGTGCTTGCCTTGCATTATGATCATTTCTTTTCATGGTCATGAGCATTTCCATGGCTACCCAGCAGGGCACGTTTGATCATCAAATTCCATTGAATGTTTTTTTTTTTTAAAGGTTTTCTGTGGATGTTCTCTCTAAGTGTGTTTCCTGGCTGTTCTGCAGTTTGTTTACCACACCTGGATCACAGACTCCAAAACCGCCCTGAAGGAGAGGAGCAAGGAGAAGCGACGATTCTGGAAGAAATATGCTAGAGGAAGACACAAGAAGAGCAAGAAAGAGGGTACCTCCTCAATGAAAAGATGTATCTTGTCAAGGCCCATGCAACTGTTTTTGCATGCATATCTTATCGACTGATCCAAAAGCTTGCCTACCCTCCAGTGTGTATGCTGTTAAGTTGTTTGCTCTGGGGCCCTGTTCATTCTCTTATGAGCCGTACCCCTACTCTCTCCTGCAGGTCATGTGACCATCGAGGTGGGAGACTCGGAGCAGTCGGAGAACGAGGAGGAGGGGAAGAAGTCTCCAGGTCAGCTGTCTGGGCGAGATCATTTCTGCTCTCATTTGATTTATTTATAGAGCGCCATGAACTGAGAGCAGTGTCTCAAGGCTCTTTGCATAACCTAGTGATGAAGTCCCTTGGAGCTAGCACTAAAGGATAACATAGGCTTTGTTATTATTTACATCCATCCAAAATGTACCAAAGTCGGTTTATCTCAGTTTTACTCCACTCTGATGGAGTAAAACTCTGAAATGTGTAAAAATAAATGGAATTATATTTGTTTGTGCAATTACACCCCCATGACAGACAACATCATTAAGCGTGTCTTCAACATCATCAAGTTCACGTGGGTGCTCCTGCTGACCACCATCGACAGTCTGACCATGTGGATGAACTCCATGTGCAGAGAGTACATTGACATTTCCACAGTGCTCCGCATTGAGCGCTGCATGCTCACCAGAGAGGTCAAAAAGGTACCAGTACCACACACACACACACACACACACACACACACACACACACACACACACGCCATACAGTATGACGACTATGTTGATCCACTAGTGTATGAAGTGGGCAAACATAGTCTGTTAAAAGAATCTAAATATTCATTCCATTCCGTCAGTTTTATGTTGTACAGATATAAATTGGCCCCTCTTTGTGAAACAGGGTAACGTCCCATCGCGGGAGAGCATTCAGGTGTACTACCAGAAGCAGATGTCTTTGGCCATGTCCCGCGAGTCAGGTCTCGACCGCATCAGCGAGGAGGACTCCATGTCTGGGTCCCATCGGGTCAGACGGAGACGGGCCGGTTACAGGGATTACAGCCAGGATTCCAGAGACTCCATTGCGTCACGAGACAGCATGTCCAGGTCTGAGACTACTGAGATGTGTGGCACCTTGATGCAATAATGTGCCGATAATTCTTTTTGTGGGTCCAGCTTGTCCCAGACCCGCTTGTTATTTTTCAAAGACAGTAAAAGAAACCGCTATCAGAGCAACCTAGCATTGATGATATTGTAATGTCCAATGTTATTTAATGTTGAAAGTATCTGCTATCCAAACATAAAGGTTTTCTACAGAAGTCGTGAAGTTTCAGTACAGCTTTAGAAATTGAATACAACACAAAAATAAGGTTTGTGTATTACAGACAGATATGACAGCTACGGCAACAGACAGAATGTCTGGAAAGGTAGATTCTGATGTCATGTTCCACGGATAGATTGTCTCAGAGCCTTATAGATAGATCTATATGGCTCTGGATTGTCTGTTTTGAAAATAGAATGTTTGAGTTCTTTTGTAAAAGGCACTCCCTTTGGCAACATTAGAATTCCACCACTTCATCCCATGATTCCACTGTATGTTGTTTTTTTCTCTCATCCCATGTTGTCCTCTATCCATCTCCATGCTCACCAGCGCCTACACTGAGGCCACCATGCTCTTTTCCCGTCAATCCACTCTGGATGACCTGGACGAAATGCCAGAGAACATTCCAAAAACCAGTGAGCGTGCCCGGCCAAAGCTGCGCAAAATGTACGGCCTGGACGTGTCCAACTCCTCTGCGGACAGCGGGAGCAGCATTATATCCAGGTGTCTGGCCCATGTGTGACTGCTGCCCCCTCTTCTCTCCACTGTTGGACACATGCACTGACAAAGGCTCACACACTCTGAACAGGCTCAACAAGGGTTGTAGATACATTTCTGACAGTTCAGTAGGCTACATCCCATCTGAAAAAAGAGTAGATTATTTTGTGATGTTATGGAGAAGAAATAAAATAATCTATAAGGCATTGAATACACTGATGAATATTAGTTTTATCACAGTTACAGTACATGAAGGTATGTTGGGATAACATACATGAATATGTTTGGTAACATACATGAATATGATGGATAACCTAAAATGTCAAAATGAATGGAATACATACTGCAATGTATTAAAAGAGCAAGGTATTGTATAGCATCTCATCATTTCACACATCCATCAGTACATCTAGGCATTTTCATTTACTCTTTCTCTAATAGAGTTACATTACAGTTAGTCATCAGCTAAAATGACGGAACCCTTTAACTCATCGAAAATGTTATTTTCATTCATTCTTTTCAGTTATATGAAATCTGTAATTAAGTCCTTCATTCTCCTTTTTTATTGCGGTTGTTCATTACTTATTATATTTTTTTCTGACATTCACAGTGAGCCCACTCAGTGTGTTACCCTGTTCTCACGACAAGGCACCAACGACACCATTGAGGAGGTGGAGGGTGAACAGGACCAGGCTGAGGAGGAGAAGCAGGAGGTGCAGCAGGAGCAGGAGCAAGAGCAGGCGGAACCTGTGGAGCAGGCGGAGCCTGTGGAGCAACCAGAGGAGGAGCTTGAGGGAGATGCCAGCAGCCTCTGGCCTGCAGGAGGCGACGTGGAGTTGGACGTGGAGAGTGAGGAGGAGGCGCAGGAGGCCCATCGGGAGGGAGCTGAGGCAGGGGAGACGAGGCGGCCATCGGGCACGGAGGAGGAGGACAACAACGAAGAAGCGAGAGAGCACGCAGCCGGACACGACGAAGGCGAGTCCTCTGGGCTCGAGTACCTGCACACAGATGGAAGAGAGGGCCAGCTGTTCACGCCGGACACAGACGCCCCCAACACCTCGGACGCAGACGTGCCGCCCAGCTACAGCAAGGCGGTGAGCTTCGACCGGCTCTCTGTCAGCACGGACGGCAGCGGTGATGACAGAAGGATGATGGTCATGACCCCAGACAGCCGCTCCGACCTGGACGACTCGCTGCTGCCCTCCATGACCACTGAGCTGACGGCCAGCGAGCTCCTGCTCAACAAGTAAGACACGCCTTGGTGTTTTAAGCCCCCAACGGCATCTTCCAGTCAGTGCTGCATAGAAGGCACTAGGGTTAGGCTAGGGTTAGGTCCCTTGAAGTCGACGGTCGCAGCGCTCCCTTGAAGTAATAATAATAATAATAGTAATAATTCATTTTATTTATATTGTACTTTACATTTCATAAGATAGGTCCACAGTGAGGGCTTAAAACACCATCAAGCATAAGACACAGCAGCTCACCCCGACCCAGATATGGCCCAGGCTTGGCCCAGATTAATGCCAGATCAGGGCCAGGCCCAGTCCAGTTGCAGGTGGTGTCTGGAAAAAAAAAATTATTCAAAAGTACCACCAATGCAGAAATGAAAAGTTAACATGAGGTGTAAGCAATATGCAGATGTGACATTTGTTGCATGTATTGTGGTCAGGTTGTGGTTAGGATGAGAAGTCATGAGAGCTTCCCATGAATGTACTCAGCAGTGGCTGGCTGCCACAGTTTTAATTTCTGCCCACTGCATCTAACTGCTCACAGGAGGAACAGGCTGTGGTTTTGGTAATACACTCTAAAGTGCAAAACTATTTATTTGCTTGCTTGGAGGCATCACCACAAATGTTTTAGAATAAATATTTTATCATACTATAAACTTACAGTACAGTTACTAAGATTACTGAAAAAGCATGAGATGGCTACCCACTCCCACCACCCCTTCCTCCCTCTCTCTCCCACTCTCTCTCTCCCTCTCTCCCTACATTTTTTTCCCCTCTCTTGCAGGATGTTTTACGATGATGAGCTGGAGAACTCCGAACGTTTCTACAAAGGCCAGCCCCAGCTGCTGCAGCTCTGCTATGCCCTGTACAACATGCTGGTGGCCCACTCGGAGATGGTCTGCTACCTGGTCATCATCCTCAACCACATGATCTCGGCCTACGCGGCCACTCTGGTGCTGCCCATCCTCATCTTCCTCTGGGCCATGCTGTCCGTGCCACGGCCCAGCAAGCGTTTCTGGATGACCGCCATCGTCTACACAGAGGTACAGTACCTGACTGAGTTGAAGTGATGCAAGTTGTGTCTTTCTCCTGCTCTTGAGCAGTCATCAGTCTCCTTTAGCCTCCACCCATACACTCCACATTCAACACCAGTCCTGTGTCTGTACACTGTGCTATGGTCACTTGTATCGCTAGTCCATGGATGTGTTTTTGTTTTACAGGCCACCATTATAATCAAATACTTCTTCCAGTTTGGCTTCTTCCCTTTCAACCAACAACTCGCTATGCATAAGAACAGGCCCTTCCATCCTCCAAACATCATTGGCACGGAGAAGAAAGAAGGTTATGTGCACTACGACCTGGTCCAGCTTCTTGCACTGTTCTTCCACCGCTCTATTCTGAAGGTACTCCTTGAATACTGGCACACATATTATTACTATTTATTTATTTGCCTGATGTTTTCATCCAAAGCAACTCACAAAGAGCCACTCACACGGACAGGCCCCCTAGAGCAACTCTCTCCCTTGGGAAGTGCCCTGCTCAGGGGCACAAGGGTACAGCCTCATAGCGTTCTGGCTATTGCATCCTAGCTCAGTTCCTTAGCCATTACACCATCACCGATCCATTTTAGCATATTAGTCATAATGCTTTTCAAATGACCATATCATTCAAAGACTGATGGTCAGCACACTGAATTAGTAGTGGGTCTTTGTTGTTACCTACCGTTGCAATAGACTATTGGCATTGACTTTGCCCCTGTCAAACATATGAGGTAGATAACTGCTATACTACTGCTGTAAATACTGTATATTGACCTATTTGCTATGGCACATGATTGCATGATAACTATAACAGTTGAGAGGTGTGACTATCTCCTGTGCTGTATCCTCAGTGTCATGGACTGTGGGACGACGACGGCCCCAGACCATCTCCACAGAAGGACACTACCTTTCATCGGGACGAGTCCGAGGATGAGGAGAAGGCTGTGTCCATACACTCGTCGCAGGACCGGAAGGGCTCTGTCCCCTCTATGAGATCCATCAACTTCGGGACATCCATCGACTCGGTGCAGATGCAGGTGCAGGTGCGCACAGCGGAGCAGCGCACCTACCAGAGGAGGCGGAGGAGCTCCGGCGGCACCTCGCACCTCTCCAGACACTCCTCCCTGCGCTCCAAGAGAGGTGAGGGCCAGAGGTCAGAGGTCATGGCCTAGACGCAAGTGAGCTTAGAAGCTTGACAGCATTGGATTGTCTGAGCAAATAGATTCTCAGGTTTCTGCCATAGAACACCTCGAACACCTCTGTTGTGGCTTCAGATTTTCCTGTGAGTTTCAGAGAGAGAGCCATCTTTTAACTGTATTTGGACAGGAGTTTCAGTGCTCTGTGTGTGTGTGTGTGTGTGTGTGTGTGTGTGTGTGTGTGTGTGTGTGTGTGTGTGTGTGTGTGTGTGTGTGTGTGTGTGTGTGTGTGTGTGTGTGTGTGTGTGTATTTTCTATTTCAACTAATCCGCAGTACATTTCATTGAGCTCATGAAGAACAATGTCTTCTTTAATCAGGGCGATATGAAAGAGATACTCCGCTACAAGAATCAGTTGAAATGCTTTTTTGAGCAAACAGATGACTTGATAGCGCTGCTGACTCAAATTGTCAAATTGTCTATGTCTTACAGGTAACCATCGGATGAAATGTGTGTGGTATGACAGGTGTGTGGGGTATGACACATGTGTTCTTTTTCAGGTAGCACCAGCACACGCAACAGCAGCAAGAAGGATGGGAGCGAGGATGAGGTCCACCAGAAAACCCGCAAGGAGATGATCATCGAGAAGATCCGGGAACAGCTCATCAAAGCCAGGGTGTTCATCGTAAAGAGGTGAGTTTGTCTGTGTTATTTCATCGTCATGTCGGTCTATTAGAAAAACAACTCTTTGTCACTTGCTGTCTTCTTGATGGAGAGAAATGGAGTCTCACTCTTGTATGAACTTCCTGCAGAGCTTTGGAGATCTACCTCCCCATTCGCCAGTTCTTTTACGACCTGGTCCACCCTGATTACAGTGCCGTGACCGACGTCTATGTGATGATGTTCCTGGCCGACACGGTGGACTTCATCATCATTGTCTTCGGCTTCACAGCTTTTGGAGTGAGGGATGCACATTTTACATGGATTAGGATAGCATATAAAAGTTTTGGGTGTATATCGGAAATGTCCATACATTTAATAATCTACAAATGTGGTACATTGTGTGTGCATAGTTTTACCTTTTTTCGTGATATATCTGGCAGTCAATAACTCACTAACATGGTGGATATGAAAATCAGATTTTTTTGTTGAAGGTCATGAACTTTAAGTTAATCAGTGGTCCTCTTTCAGTTGACACAGGGAGTATATTAACGCTGAACCATTTTCAGTCAATAAAATCTGGAATATCCTCTGTTAGGCCAGCTGCGATATTAGTGAGGCACTTGTAGTACAGTTCTTCAAAGTTGTCAATAAGCATTAGCTTGCTAGCTACAGCTGAGAAGGACGCACAGTGATGATCACCAGTGAAGGCAAAAAAGAGAACATGGCTATGCGCTTGCTTATATACCGGTAGCCTACTGAGGTAGGCGGTGAAGTAAGCCCATTCTTCAAATGGGTTGGTTGAAATGGGTTCATGGTTGATAGCAGGGGTTCAATTGGAATTTCTTATGGAGGGACTATAGACTGCCCCTGTGAAGTATGTGCCGGGGCTCAGCAAAAATGTAGGCTTATGCACTGGGGACATTGAAGACATTGGTTGATAGACCCCTAGTGGGGGACGTCTCATGTTCTTCAGAGAACCGAGGTTATGAAATGTTTCCTCCATTGATGTCTCCTGCCTTCCACAGAAACACACAGGTGGCGCTGACATTGCCTCATCGCTGTCGGAGGATCAGGTCCCAGGTGCTTTCTTGGTCATGGTCCTGATCCAGTTTGGCACCATGGTGGTTGACCGGGCCCTCTACCTCAAGAAGACTGTGGTGGGCAAAGTGATATTCCAGGTGATCCTGGTGTTCGGGATCCATTTCTGGATGTTCTTCATCCTTCCTGGAGTAACGGAGAGGTATTTCTGGCAACCCAGTCAAGTTACACATCCCAGTCTTACGATCCACCATAGTCACTGACTGTTACTGGTTACATACCCCTAGCTGTTTGTCTAGTTGCTGGGGAAAGATGATCACCATAATTACAAGGATTTCCCCACAGTTGTAACATCAGTTGTAAAGACATACAGTAATGTAATATGTGTTGTAACAGTGTGTCATGTTTGCATTATTTTTGTGACTGTTTTACATGTCTGTGTTTGTCCTCCAGGCGTTTCGGTGACAATAGGGTGGCCCAGATATGGTACTTTGTGAAGTGCATTTACTTTGGCCTGTCAGCCTATCAGATCCGCTGTGGATATCCTACACGAGTGCTGGGCAACTTCCTCACCAAGAGCTACAACTATGTGAACCTCTTCCTCTTCCAAGGGTGAGCCTGTGTGGCCAGCGTAGGTCTTAGGATTTATTACTCACAGCAATGAATCAGTTCCCCAAATGAGAAGGCATATCCTTCTCTTGTTTGCGTCTTTTATGAGTCTTTAATGTCCCCAAGGGGGATAATAGCGGTAGTTGTCAGCTCCAAGTTGTCACACAGCTTGAAAATTGTGTATATTTTTCAGTTATAGGCAATAGCTTTTTTTTCTGCATAAGGTTTCATTAAGCTTCTGTTATGAGTACTATAATCAATGTGACAGACAGTAGTGCACTCTGTTCATTTGACTGGCTACATTTGCATTCACCCACCTTGACTGTACCCAAAACAACTCATGGCGCTCCTCAGATTCCGGTTAATTCCGTTCCTGACGGAGCTGCGTGCAGTCATGGACTGGGTATGGACAGACACCACCCTCAGCCTGTCCAGCTGGATCTGTGTGGAGGACATCTATGCCCACATATTTGTGCTCAAGTGCTGGAGAGAGTCGGAAAAGGTGAGCACAGAAAGCTACCTTATCAGCTCAGCAAAATGCATTTCAATTGTAGAAATGTTAAGTGTTTATGTTTATGGTTCCAGAGCAATGTTTGTAATTGTGTGTGTGTGTGTGTGTGTGTGTGTGTGTGTGTGTGTGTGTGTGAGTGTATGTTTGTAATTGTGTGTGTATGTTTGTAATTGTGTGTGTGTGTGTGTGTGTGTGTTCTGCAGCGTTACCCTCAGCCACGGGGCCAGAAGAAGAAGAAGGTGGTGAAGTACGGGATGGGGGGCATGATCGTCATGCTGCTCATCTGCATCGTCTGGTTCCCACTGCTCTTCATGTCCCTGGTCAAATCTGTGGCCGGCGTGGTCAACCGACCCCTGGATGTGTCCCTCAAGCTCCAGCTGGGAGGATTTGAGGTGCTACGTGATATCAACTATGTTTTTGTGTTTATTGAAATACCTTAAGGTTTTAATGGATTTGTCTGTTTTATTTCCTGACATAGTATCAGGACACATATTTCTTTTGTTACTATTGAGGGAATAAAATAGCCTAAATGGTCAGTGCTTTTGTGTCATTATATCATTATATCTAAATATCTGAAGGCTTTGGTCATTTTTTGAAAAGGCATTTAGGAAAATTTTGCTCATGAACATGAAAATCAGATTATATTAAATTCATATTATTATTGTTATTAGTCTCTTCTTCTAATACCATCTTTTCTCTTTTCTTTTCTTGGATATGGTTGTGTGCTACAGCATATATTCACCATGAGTGCCCAGCAGAATCATCTAAGGGAAATATCTGAGGATGAGTTTAACACCTTTCTGAAGATATATGGGTCCGATACAGTAAGAAGCCACTAGACACAAGGCCTTAATTGATGGCTGTGATTTGTTCATTGTATCAACTGTATTCGTCTTTGAGTTGCATTACTGACTTATCACAAACATAGCCAGTCACCACCTTGAATTTCAATTCAACTTCCAATTTTTGGTCGTTTACATAGTACCCCGATAGATAGATGGATAGATAGATAGATAGATAGATAGATAGATAGATAGATAGATAGATAGATAGATAGATAGATAGATACTTTATTGATTAACACTGACATTGTCTTAGAGAGCTTTACAATGAGCTAGGACGTAGGCACCTGTTCACAAATCTGTCTGCTGTTGCCCGTCAGGATGTTATGCCGTTTCTAGAGTCCTACACATTTGAGGACTTGACCATAGCTGAGCTGGAGGGCAGCTCTAACTCCCTGTGGACCATCAGCCCTCCCAGCAGAAAGACCCTCATCCAGGTCTTGGGGAAGACTGAAGATGAGTTTACCATCACCATAGACTGGTCTGTGCAAAGGTAAGCCCTAATCAGACACATGAGAAACAGTATGGGCTCAACGGACTGGTTTTCTATCTCAGACACAATTGATAGGGCAATGAAGGTGAAGGTTCATGAAGGTTGGCCATCAACACAGGTATGTATTGGCAGCTGAATTAGCCAGTTACACCCAATTTCAACATTTTGAACACATTTAGCATGCTGGCCCCCAAGGCTATCGCTTCATGCTATTTCGTATTAAGTGCATATTCCAATCTTACTCAAAAGTACTCCAAAGGACTGGAGTTGCCCTTTAAGTGGTTCTTGACATTTGAAATGTGTCAGTTGCAGTGCCCCCTGTTTGATGAATGTGGTAATAATGCATTTTGAACCACTTAGGCTACAACCATAACAACCAAGTTTGTTGTAGATTGGTGAAGTATAAGTTTGTGGGGGGGGAAAACATGATGAATATAACTGAATGGGATGGTTGTATTCATTAAGTGTTTTGTTCCGTTTCAACCAGGGACCTTGAGTTAGGGGCCAAGGCTGAGGTATCCAGTGGGAAATATGTGACAAACCTGGACAATAAGACCAGGATAGAGCTGGTCCAGCTGCTGAATGGCACACGCAAGGACTCAGTGTAAGCGTCATGGCTGCCGTGATTTCCTTTCTTTACAACAATCTTCATTGTTTTTCTCAAAAAGGATATTCACTTTAAACTGGACTGAACTGCTTGTTCACGGCATTGCTTAATACAATTCTTGATGTGTGTAAAGAATGATTCTGTGTACGTTGTTGTTTGTCTCTAGGATACTCCCACATATTTTCCCACAATATATGAGAGCTCCAAGTGATTCAAGTGCCAAACCTATCGTGCAGTTTTATAAGGGTAAGTCTGTGTACCTCAGTCTGTATATCACATCCTCTTTATATTATTCCCACTAAGTTACTCTGCATTTATGACAAAAAGTTATATTAACAGTCTGTAATATATTTTGTGTCTTTAGTTTCTTTTGCAATTTTGTGCCTCCTGTCTCTTATTTGATCTTCTTTATTTATCCACATCTATCTCCACTCACACTCCACTGCCATCCTCCTTTCCATTATCTTGTGTGTCTTTTGAACAGATGAAAAATACATGAACATCACACTGAATCTGGGTAGGCCTGAATCAACATCAAACAAGACCAAATCAGCAAATGAAACGGAAGTGATCCAAGAGTGGTGGATCGTCAACCAGACAAGGGCGGGTGAGCTCAAGTCCACCTTCATGAAGCCGAATAAATCAGGACTGGAGCTGTATGTCTTTAGTGACAAGGTTAGCCCACCTAGCTTGGGCTTTCTGGCTGGATATGGGTAAGTCAGATGAACATGACATTTGACTTGTAGTTTTTCCACTTTGTAATTCATTTGACCTCCATTTTCTCCAGTCTTCTGCTGTCACATACTTGCACCTATACATCAACGTTCAAATCATTACATTTATACTGACAAACCCTCATCATGTTTTTGTATCATGACAGTCTATGGTCAACAATAAGTCTATGATGACCTTCCTACCTGTAGGATTTTAAACCAATGTTTGCAGATGTATCGTATGTCATGTCCCAGCCATTTGTGCATTTGGTAACGCCTTTTAAACAGGGATTACTGTGTACATCTCTTAAGCATCAGCCTCTGTGTGCAGAGTCTGTTCTTTCACATGACCACCATCTCCTTCTCCTCTCACTCGTTCAGGATCATGGGCTTGTATGCCTCTGTGGTGCTCGTCATTGGGAAGTTTGTGCGCGAGTTCTTCAGCGGCATCCACCACACGATTATGTTCGAGGAGCTGCCCAACGTGGACCGCATCCTCAAGTTGTGCACCGACATCTTCCTGGTGCGCGAGACCGGCGAGCTGGACCTGGAGGAGGACCTCTACGCCAAGCTTATCTTCCTCTACCGCTCCCCAGAGACCATGATCAAGTGGACCAGGGAGAAGACCCAATGAGGGTCTGATAGTGCAACAAGGCTCAGCGCAGGGGCCACTTGTTTTTTATAAACAATGATAACAGAAAGCACAAAAACAAGCACAAGGTGGAGGAGCAAGTATGACATTGACCTTCTGTCAGTGTATGATTGTGGGGTAGAAGTGGGTGTTAGGGTACAGATTCCTCCTTGGTTTGTGCCACAAAACAAGTTGATGTGTTTACAGTGCACAGCATTACCCCAGCATGGTGGATCATCTCTTCCAGCTGCTGGGCTTTGAAGGGCTTTCTCCAGGATCGGAAACAGACTGCAGTCTGCTCTCCCATACCATAGGTCCGTCGCACTGACCTGATGTATGCTTGTTGGACATGCTTGGACCATTTTAAGCTGGCGGCGCATTAGCCCAATATGGATAAATACAGACGTACTTTTCCAAAGAAATTTATTTATTCCCCCGTTTCTCCTGAATCCTGGAATATGAACAGAACATGCTGAAAGAATGGCTATGAGGGTAGCCTCCTCTAAATAATACAATATATATATATATATATATATATATATATATATATATATATATAAATATGATCTTGCCTTATTTTGTTTGTACGATTTAAAAAAAAAACTTGACGACGCATTAATTAGTTACAATATTTCTCAGGAAAAAACACTACAACACAGTCACATATCATTTCCATATGATGCTTCTCATGTAATGTAAACATGACTAGAAATGTTTTTTTATGTGTCAGCAGTCTCATGACACAGTGCAGAAAATGCTGTACCTCTATATGCTCACCTTTTTGTTTACAGGTACTAGTGTTGTTTGACTGAGGCTTTTATGTGGATGTAGAAATCTCTGTGATGAATTTATAATAATTACCAAAGTTTCATTGTAAAGTTAAATATTTGGTATGGTAAATATGAGGGTACCTTTGTTGTGTCTACTTCTGTCATTATGATGTATTTGGGATAACTGCAATCTATGGACAATGAGGTGAGCACATGAGCACGCATGGAGGAACCCGGTGTGGACATACTGAAGTGCAAAGGAGGCAGCTGGCTTTGAAGCAGTGAAAGACTGGTAGAATACGCTGGAAATTTTACCAGCTGTGACCCGGGAGAACCCAAGTTAATGGTCACAATTAAGTTTGCAAATATGACATTATAGTGTGTTTATTCCCACTTATAACCATCAACTATTAAGAGTTAAGAGTAGAAAAACAAGGATAGAGAAGGTAAAAAATTATGTTCCAAACAAAGCAGATATGCATTAGCAAAAGCATGATTTTTGACTTAAGACCTTTCTCATTACATGCAAGTACTATGTAGAAGGGCTTAGAGATGAAAACGAATGGAGTAAAGTTGAACCCATTTTCCTGTATCAGCTGTAGCATTGCATGTGTTGACTCGTTTGCAATTACATTTTCTCTCTCAGACCTTTTTTCTAATTCTACAATTCATCCTTCACTCCTAGAGATTTTTGGACAGCCGCATGATGTAACCCTGGAGCAACATCTACAAATAAAAACAGTCCTTTTTGTATGGCTAGTGTATTCATTTGAAGTGGGATTGTTCATTGGCAGTTGTGTGGTAATGTGATCTTCCCAAATTCTCAGGGAAGCATTCTCATCATTACTTTCTCTCTCTGAACTTGACTGTATGCAATGTTGTAAAAATTAAAACAAACTATATCTGTGAAAACATTAACCGATACATAAACAGAGCATACCAGACCAAGAATTGGGTTTTACATTTTATTTACATGTCTTAGTATGTTACATGTGGCAGTTGCTATTTGAGCACCTGCTAACCAGCTGGAGAGATAATTGACCAACAGTAATATTTAAACCTTTAGTCATGAATGCGAATGCTATCATTAAACCCCAACCTTATCCTCAGTTTTCCATTTTCCACAGTGAAAATATTAAGTTTAATTTGATATAGGCTATTATGTCACTTATGAAAAACCTGGGTTGTATTACACATGTTGTTCGAAATACCAAACAACAGAACATCTCCAAGACCTTCCACACATCACTGTTCATGTCACTCACTGTTGCAAACATTTGGTCAAATAGTCACTGGTCCAATAGATAGCACTCTTGACTAATGCACTTCTACATCAAAGACTGAAGACGTGAGGCAGCATCACAAGAGCAGAACACACACATACATTAATGATGAAGCCTAGAGGAGTCAGGGCTCTGGACCACATTAAAAATATATCAGCACATTAGGACCACTACTGGATCTTCTCCTGCATAAACACCCAAGCAAGGTCTGTCCACTCCCGTCCACACAAGCAATTAGCAGAGTATCCACTATGCAGGAGAGAGGATTGGCATGGAGAGGTTCATGAACCAGTTGGATAGCACAGAGACACAGTAACAGCTTTCAACACACACAATGTGTCATCGTCACTGATCTCTGCAAAAACACTGGTAAGGTATTTGGATTAAGTAATACAACTGTCTCCCTGGCAAACAAGCAGCATCACTGCTGGAGTCTAGGCTTGTTGTCCTTTTTTTCATCTTCATAGAATAATATAATAACATGTTGGACAGAGCATTGTGACAGCACTGATATAGTCCTGCCACCAAGCTCTTAGCCACAAGGGGGCACCCATGACACATACAGAGATTTCCTGAGGTAGACAAATGTCACCACCGTCTACAGCTCTTGCGACCGACAGCTGTTTGTTATCGCGCACCCTGTGTCATAATCAAACACATGATATGCTTACTAAAGACCTGGTCAGGTAATATACAGGTGGCAGTCATTGACAATATTGTAATTCACTTAATCTTTTGTGATACTACATTGTGTATATACATCTACTCTGTGACACTACACTGAAATAGATCATTAATCTGGACTACATTTGGGATTGTAACCATATCTTTCATACATAACAATTTAGTTAAAATAAATATCACTTTAGGTACATCCAAATACAGTTAGCACAGCTTAAATAAATAACACAATTACAATTCTGATACAACACAACGTATGACTGATTGCACTTTTTTTTCCTGATAAAAAATAAATGTATTGCTACACACGACTGAAATGTAACATACATAATTGACACACACACAAACACACACACTGATTTCAGCAAAACCTGCTGTACCTCTTAACAAATACTCTTGAGGCTTAAACATCTAGCAGTGTAGGAGTTCATAGTGCTGTCTTGTATAATTAATTTGTCCCTTTTCAAGTTCCTCCTGGTTAAAGAGGATTGATAGGTGAGAGGGTGACTCTTCGGTAGCTGATATGGAATTACAGAAATGCAGGATAAAACTGAACACACACACACGCGCACGCACACGCGCGCACACACACACGCGCACACACACTTGTTGCATCCCATAGCTAACACAGGCCTCCTTCTTCATAGTCATCATCGTCTGCTGCTGCAGCAGCTGGTCCTCCGGTGCCCCCCTGTGGTGCTGCAGGGGTCTTCTTCTTCTTGCCACCGCCTCCTCCAGGTACCCTTAGACTGATGGCCAGCTTGGCATACTGCAGCGACACACAGCAATCACACACATGAGAACCAGAAGGGAAAGGTTACATCTCAGCCTGCTCACAACTAACGTAGTCACATAGATGTCTGCTTTCAGACAAGCCTAGGGGCTGCAAGTCTAGTGCTGCTGTTCCCTGACTGTCAAATACCTATTTGTCATAATATTGGTAATTTCAATAGGACATCTGCCTTTAGGCACTGTTACACATTAGTTCAAAATTCCGTTTTAAGAAACTGATCTGAATGATCTTTTAGTATATAAAATGAGGTATAAAAAGGCCTTTGACTTAACGAGGGCAGTCTCTTATGATGGCTGCTATGCGTCATAACATTACAGAACAGACGAATGCAGGTTAGCTTTGTGACCTGACGGTGTTTATCTAGTCTGAGTAGCTCTGCAGGCTATACTAACCCTGCTACTCTACCAAAGCAGACCAACACTAACAGATTATCATTATGACAAATACATAAATGAAGTCATCAACTGGCTTGTTCATCATAGGACTGTCACCACCACATTCTGTGCCTTTGCAGACGCTGAAAGTACCCAGTAATATGTCATTCATTCACTAAATCTGGCTGCCTCCTACTCCTAGCACAATGCAAATTCACATACACTAGACACATTTTCTTTGCAGATAGTGATAACTACATTAGGGGATAAATTAAATGAACATCATGATATGCAGATACAGTGTCACCAAGAACACCAATATTCATTTATCTATGATGATTATAATTTCATATTAGTACATACCTGTGCTCTGATAACACTGCATGCATCTGACGTCCACAATTATAGTGCAACATATAAACTGCATCACAATACTTGCTATACAATACAGTACATGCAATATCACAAAAGGAAAAACATTGCAAGAATGTCATATAATGGCCCAAATATTGCAAACATCATATCAACTGTCTACCCCTAATGATAACTAACTAACAGCATACCCCATGCACTCACGTCATTGTCCATGTACTTGAGCAGAGGGCTGTTGCACACACGGTGCACCTGGTCTTCATCTTGCTCGTCATATCCCTGTAGAAGGGTCTCCATGGCTACACAGTCCTCACTGTTGTTGTACCCTGGGAAACTACAGGAGGGCAGTGGCAAAAATAATTCAAACATGACAACAAGCTGAACGTTTTGTGTTGCTGACGTTTGTAAATCAGTGGAGATTAAGTTGCTTGGCCGACAGACGGACATACCTGTAGCTTTCTCTGACGCACTTGTCAGCGGCCACAAAGTCCCCTCTGTGAAGATGAATCAACACCTGTGCAGTTGTTTTCTAGAAAGACAAAAGGAGCAACACAAAAACAGAAAATAAGGGTGTAGGGTATGTAAGGGTTCATATACATACATGTAGCGAGAAACATAGGAAAGTTCAAATACTGGGCCTCTAAGACTACGATCAAATCAGTACCTTGAAACATGTGGGGTAATTTTCTAAGTCTTTGTACATGGTCTTCTCTTTCTGGAGGGAGGCGGCTGCATCATCAAGCCTACATGGAGAGAAAAGAAAGACAGCTATGGGCCTTGTTCTGTGTACAGTACATTTCAATGCCCAATGACAATTAATTGATCTTTAGATCAATAATAAAAACAAGGAATAAAAACAATTCCTTGTTTTTGCCATTGATTTAAAGATGAACAACCTCAGGGTTTTTAGCTGTTCTCCCTAGCATTTGTAAGGCATCATACTACATCCCTTCAATGTAGAGCTTACTTGCGAAGGCGGACCAGCAGCCTTGAAGCTTTCCCCAGCATCTCTGCAGCCTGTGTCAATCGATCTTCAGTCTATACACACACATGGACGGGACAGACACGCACGCACGCACGCAGAAACACACACACACACACACACACACACACACAAATAATAGAATGCAACCAAGGAACAAACAATGTCTGCCTTAAATGCATAACTGCTATCCATTCACAATTGTGTTTCTTTTTCTGTACCTCAAACACATATGCAGCTTTCTGATAAAGATCCACAGCCTTCTCCAGATCCATTGGTTCCATGAGTCTGAGCAAAAACACAGATCACAAACCAGTTTGGATATATGCTGACAGCATTTGCCAGATTAGCTGTCCGTCTTCTCACTTAAATACAGCCATGAACAAAGACCATTTAGGGCAACTGAGCAGGGGTTGAGTTTAAAAGAATCTGGTGCCTGCTTACATTTGAGCCTAACTGTGTGTAACAGAGGCGAACTGAGCTAGCATTCTAGTTGCCCGTGTAAATCCTCACACCCCTAACCTGAACTGAGCTAGCATGCTAGTTGCCCGTGTAAATCCTCACACCCCTAACCTTAAGAATGCTTCTAACCGCTGAGTTGGGAGCCTGGGCTTTTAGCTCAGTGGTTATAGCGTTCGACTCCCATGCCGGTGTGTGTTGAGGTGGCGGGTTCGAGGGCCGTGAGCGGCGGACGAATTACGACCTGTTACATGTACAAAAAGCACTTACTTTCCCGCTCTGTCCAGTGCAATGCCAGCGGTCCCAGCAGTGCCATTCTCCACGTACATGACGCAGGCTTTCTCTATGAGCTGGATGGCCTCTGGCATGCGCTTCATATCCTGCATACAGCAAACAGGCCACAGTCATTTCATAACCGTCATAGTGGCAGGTATGGCTTACATTTACACAAGCAGGACTGACCAGACAAAACCACTCGACAACAAAAAGTGTGGAGTTTTCTACACGTAATGTCATGGAAGACATAGAGACAGCATTGAGTCATAATCATACTGAACACTTTGTTTGAAAATGAAGAAAAAAATCAGACCAGCAGTGTTTAAGTTCTGTGAATGGACACACTCTCACACACAGAGAAAGACAGACAGAAAGACACACACACACACACACACACAGATGAGGCGATTGCATTACAGTGCATTCTGCCCCCCACCAGGAGAACAGGGTTGTAATACCAATATCATCAAAACACTGACTTGATTTTAAGAATGATGATAACTATTTCAATGTGCGACATACCTTTAGCATCATGCCTGCTTGTTCATATGCTCTATAAGGGATAAAAAATTGTTTTACAATAAACATTAAATGTTTATTTTCTCTAATCTAAAATATTATTTTAGATATTTTAAAACCACTAACTTACTTGGCGGCGTGAAAAAGCCTGTGAAACTTGGTCAAGTGCAAATAATGGTGGAGTTTAGATGAAAATGTTCTAAAAATAGAATATCCTGACATAGTCTAATAAACTCAATGTGTGAACCCTTCATTATACAAATTGGTGAAGTCTCAGTAGCACACAAATCAGTATAAATGCATGTTCTCACATGTACTTTTTCTCAGATGTTTTTGTCCAAAGTGACAAACACCAACATAGATCATGTGGACATCTTTCATCATTATGTATGTGCCCTGGAAATCACTTTGATGTCAGCTGCACGTTACAACAGAGGAAAACCTGTTTAAAATGGGACAGTCTGTAAACTACAAATGCAACTCATCCAAGGAACAATGAAGCACATGGTCAGTTATAAGCAACCACAATCTGATACTTCACCCAAGTGTAAATTATTTGTTGATGAGAAGTTGACCATGCACTCATATCAGTCTTGGCAGATGCCCCAAGGGTTTCTGTCTGCACAAAAAAAAGGATACGCTTTGTTTTCTGTGTGGTACTCTGCCTCCTTCAGATATGCCTCCTTGGCTTGATCAAACTGTTTTGCATGTTTGAAAGCCACAGCTGTGGGAGGCAACATGAGGGAAATAGGTAAGAGACAACTACCACCATCTCATAAGGTGACCACATTTAAACACACAGCAAAGGCTGCTGCAATCATATTGTAAACACAATTGGTAAGCCATATAAGATATCCCAGGCTTATGCAGTCACCCAAGTTGTCAGGGGTCAAGGTGTGACTCATTTTAAAGGCTTAAAAGTACTACATACCTTTAAACACAAGTCAGCTTTGCAATGAGTATAAGGATATTGCTGGAAACATTTTGCATACCTGCTTTTGAATATTCTGTGGCAGCACTATCAAAGTCTGGCTTCCATTTGGTCATGCTTGTCTTCAGGCTGCAAAGGTAACATTGATGTTTAAAAGCTTCTTTTTTGAATGTGATCAATCATTCAAAGTTTCCATGCAGAATAAATAGCCTAACGCATGTTCCTCATAAAAATGGTGTTTCACCATTGGTATGATATTGCATTCATAATATTGTGAACTACTCAGACCTAACGTTAAAAGGTGATAAGGGGTTTGGAACAGTAACAGAATTAGACTATCTGAAGCAGTCCTCTGATTCGAGGATAACAAAATATAGCGGACCCCAAAGTAGCTTTGCCACTGTCTGCTTCACAAAATCATCGACGTAGCTTATGCCTCAGTCAGATGCAGTAGCCTCACAGCCAGCCTGACATCTCTTCTGCTGCAATTAGCCCTTCATTATATAGGCTACCCTGAAATAGACTCAATGCAATCACCCAATTTAAGTCTGCTAAATCATTTTTCGATGTGGACGCACCTGATACGAGACTAAGTTAGAAAAGGAAATTTGCTCTGTTCTGATGACAGTTCCTTTTAGCGTGCAATGACCCTTGAATGAGCTAGCTTTGCGTCGGCTAACGGACATCGGCTACATTGTAACAGGACGAATAACATTCGAGTGATGCACTGATTTGACTCACCATTTCTCTGCTTTAGCGATGTGCTCATGGGCTTCGTTGATTTTTTGTGCAGCCATATTCGGATGACAGCCACTGGTAATATCGGGTCGTATGGCTATAAGGAGGTGCGAACAGCAATAATAAACAGAATACCGTAGAGTAGGCTAGACGGCACGTAGATTATCCTCTCTAAGACCTCAACGTCACACTGCTACTACGTAGCCCGAATGGGATGCTACGATGGCTCATAGGCACCTGCTCTGGCGCCCTATGTGTTACATAACAACTCAGGCTATTGAATGCACGTAAACATAGGTTGTAGACATTATTGAGCTGTGAACTTCAACCTCATCATTTGGCCTATCCAGAAGCCGCAAACACACTCCCGAGAACTTGTGCTGCTGACGGGGTCCTCTGTTGACAATTTTTATTCTAATGCAGCCATTTAGTAGGCCTACAGAAATGTAAAAACATTCCCAAATAAATCAGATTCACTTGACATGGTTAGTTATGCTTAACTACACAGTAATCTCTACTTCCACTGACAAATAAGCATTCATCTCACAAGTAGCCTACATTAAAATATATAATCTTTATTCACCGGTTTGGTGTAACATAACAGTCATTGATAACGGCTAGAGTGAATTTGAGCAATTTCATACAATAACGGACCAGCTCATGTGTAGGCCTACTGTAAACATACACACGTAAAAGAAAACAAGCACAAAACACAGAAATGTCTGTCTAGCCACCACACGTTTCTCAGAAAAATTTAATATATCAGAATTCTTCATCTGAATCCTGTGTCAGGTCTATAACTTCTCCTTCAGGAAAGCTGACCAATGAAGACACACCTGTAGTAGAACAATAAAACATTATCTAAAGCTTTGAGTTTCATTAACATCTCGCTACAACCACTATTAAGTATTAAATGAGTCAAATCTGTTGTGTGGCCCAAAGAAGACAGCCAAATATAGTAGAACAACTCTAAGTTGAGTTTACATAACAAAGCCTTACTAAGGTCGGTTCTGTGTGCATTGCCATGTTGATCTTTCCCAGAGCACCAAGAACCGTCCTCCAAGAACTCAATCTCCTCAACGGACTCCTCTGCAGTCACCAGGATTGATGACAGCAAGCTGCATGACAAAAAAAGAGTGTGTGTGTGGACACTGATTTCACAGACAGGCAGCTGATCATGTGTGAAGGAAATATCAGCATCACATTCTAGGAGAACCTCCCGTCTTGTCACTTCAGTATACCAATTCCCCATTTACTCCAATGAATCAGTAGCCTGACGAGCCAGACCCACATTAAAATGTAATTTGCTGCCGCTAGGGTGCGTCTAAATTTCTAGGCTAATGAATCAGTAGCTACATACCAAAAAAAATATTTAAAATAATTTTTATAGTAAAGGTGGACATCCTTTACCAGACCGATTCTCTAAAGAGATTTTCAATTTGAGCTAATGCAATTAGTCACAATTAAATGTGCCGCTCACAACTGACCCATCTAGTCACATCTTTGAGTGAAGCAACAGGAGTCCTGTGCTTCTCATGCACTAGGTATGCTCACCAATCAGAAGTCCCCTAACTTAAAGTGAACTGAATCTTGACCTTCAAAAATTATATCACAAATCAAATCACAATATTGGTCAGAAAAAAAAATACAATGAGATATTTCCCCCAAATCCCTACCAAGGGGTATAATCAGCAGTGAAATTAAACTGTAACATACAACTCTTACAAAATCTTTTCAGAGGCATGTCAAACACATCTTTCTTGTAAACTAATGTTTTAAATGCAGTTATTTACTCAATTCCAAATAAGATAACATGTCTGTCCGTTTCATTTAATACTGGCGCCCTCTGTGCAGCCATTGGTTGAGTTCAACAGCACTTAACCATACTCCTCTGTCTCTCATTGTAAAGCCCGCCCCATGCCGGATAAGTAGCTGTAATTGGTTCCTGGGTTTTCGGGGATTAGGAAATGGGCTTGAACAGGAAGGTGACCAGACAGATCTGAAGAATAAATCCAAAAGCGCCTACATATTCGTCTGGGTTCACTCTCATTTAAAGTCAACCGGTCATGCTTCACTTGATGTTAAAACGAAAACACTGCAAAATACTCCATGGATTTAGCAAATATTGGCTCTTATTGGGTTCTTACTGGGTGGTTTCTGGAGCACGGTAGCCATATGTAGCGCATGTTACGGATTCAAATAAGGTCCAATAATTTAAGGGGGGTAAAGTGCCACCCTTGATTTCAAAACCTGTGCCCATGCCACTGATAACTCCAGCACACTTAACAATGTGAACCCCAAGTCTTTAACCGTCATTGTACCCGTCAATGCGAAGATGGCTGAAGGAGGCGTGCCTATCACACACAGGGCACAACCAGGTAGGCTTCTGGCGGTTGAACTCCAGGTAGGTGAGAGCATCGAAGCACTGGAGATGGGCACAGGCCAAGCCCCTGCATGGCACCCTCAGGCGTGTCTTCACCAGCTGAGACGGAGCACAACAGAGAAGTGAGAAACCCACAAAGATGGCACATGCCAAAATAAATATTCTGCTTTTATCTAACTTTTCCAGCATTCTAGCATTCCCTGCTAGGACCATGCCATATCGTATCGCATCATCATGATCATTCTTCTGCAAGTATTTTTTTATACTGCAATATTGACAACAGAGTGATATTTTTGCATAGCTTTATGCACACTTTGCACATTGTTCTATGTGTAAACTTGAACATTTTATTTTTTTGCAGAGCTGTGAGTACAATTAGCTTTTTTAATTAAATGCAACTATTAAGATATGACAGTGTGTGTTCACTATGCATAACTATCATTATTTCATAAGATTTTACTAAGAGAAGACTCTTACTGGGCACAGCAAAGATACACGTAGGCCAGTGGTGGCAACCTCACTGTCCTGTCCTGTGAGCATCTTTTCACGAACTAGGATACAAACATAAGAACATGTGTGTACATAATACTGAGTATAAGCAACCACCTGTGTGCAATTATTCAGCATCATAAAGCCCGTGGTACTCACTGTACTGAGTATAAGCGACCACCTGTGTGCAATTATTCAGCATCATAAAGCCCGTGGTACTCACTGCCAGTGTGACAGCTCTCAACACTCTCCACTGAGCTCTTCCTGAGTTGAGCCACCAGCTCCTCCACACTCAAGACCCTCACCAGATACACAGCAAAGGAGTAGGACTGGACACACACACAAGCAATATTAACAAACCACACACACAGTTGATAAATGATGTGAAGCAAAATGGAAATAGATCAGACAAACAACTGGTCGCTCAATTATACTAAGGCTCCAAGCATGAGTGGGATCACACTGCTCAGCCCTGGCGCTTGGTTGTTATTGTTATTTATGAACATAACAGAACATAACATGACATAACAACAACATAACATGAGCATCAGAGTCGATCACCTACCTACGTAAAAGGCATAAATAAATTGATTGTGCTCAAGAAGACAATTCATCACAGGTGTGTACAATGGCCCGCAACATAGTTATTTACAGCTAGCCACTTGCTATAGTGTTACAGTACATCTTAAATGAGGAACCCACTGCAATCACCTATTGATGGTGCGCTTAAAGACAAGGCTGAATCAATAATCCATTACAGATGACCACACACTTCTCACAGCTGATTATCAATCACAGTCTGTTGAGAGAGGTGAGCAGCACCATGAGTATGTTCACAGTCATGCTGACAACAGAATGAGCTTAAAATACATACTAATAGGTGTGTTCTGTATGAGGCATATCTGGGTTCATTGAATAGAGTTTTAGAACCTTGAATTGTTTGCGGAACGTAATCTTATGTTAGAATGTTCAAAAACCCACACCTTCAAGGGATAAAGGTGTTGTGTGTGATAGTGGATACAAAGTAATACTGGATACAAAGTAAAAAACAAAGTGGCTCAGTTGTTCCTGAACTACTAAAAGTTGTTCTCAAATCCCTGTGCATGCTCACAAACATTCGCTCACAATTATGATTTTATTTGTTTATTTATTTATTTTGTCATTCATTCATTCAAATAAAAAAGATTGAATAGAAGATATTCCATACCTTAAAAGTATTATACCAGAGTATGTACCCTACATGACTGGCTTTGTTTAAGTCAAGATGTGATGTGATGTTGATGGGAGGACAGGGTCGCATAGGTTCCTCTCCTAGTTTTCTGACTTGAATCTGAGAGGGCAATGTAGAAATAAAAAAATAAAAAATGTACAGCATCATCAACTAGGGCAGTACAATTAATCAATTTAACTGTCAACTATGACTTCAACAATTATGAAAACAACATAATTAAAAAATCACTTTACTGCATACTGTTTTCCAAAAATGCTCTTATTTTGTCTTGAGTTATAAATCCAGTGCACCCTTTGGGTAACTGTTGTATACTTTGTATTTTTTTTTTCATACACGTTTGTTTGGTTTTCCAGTTGAATTAAATATGTAGATTCACTATTAATTTCTTTGAAGTTTACAGTGTTTCCAAAACATTGAAACCCCATGTTAAATAATCAATCTTAGTGTTGACCAAACTAATCATGATTACGTTTGCCATAATTGAGCTGCCCCATCATCAACAAAATACCCTTTTCATACATTATGCTAGATGTTGCCTGTTGAATTTACGATATTCCCTATCAAAGGCTTTTACATCACTGATACATACATTTCAGTGAAAAGTGAAATCAAACAATTCCAAGGTGCACTCAGCAATACTGGTAGATTTGAGTCATTCTGAAACTCAACAGCCAAAATAATAACTCTTCACTCCTCCTCCATGTCTAAAGGTTGTTACCATGTTGTCTTAAAAAAAATAATAATAAATAAATAAATAAATAAATAAATAAATAAATAAATAAATTAATAATTATATATATATATATATATATATATATATATATATATATATATATATCTGACAGTAATTTAGTCATTCTTAATGGCTGTGCCTGGAGATAACCCACTTTCTCATTTCAAGTCCTGGAAGAAACCAACTGTATATGCCAAGAATTCAAGCACATATAGGATTGTGCTAGGGAAAAAAGTGTGATTAGCTACTGGTAGACCACCTTAATGGCTGGCGGGCTGGAGATGTGATTCATGGCGATTATAAGGTTTGAAGGATACTGGTCATCCTCCACTCCCACACTCTCTGTGTAGCAGATCCTGTCAGACAACAACATCCTCAAATTTAAGTCCTAATCCTCTAATCCTAGTCTTCAATTATGATCAAAAAAACCATGATCCCACATTATAATTTCTAGTTCACCCATCAGGTTATAAAATTAAGAACATAAATAAAAAAGATAAATGTATGGTAAATTTGAGAATTATTAGAGGATTTTACAGTCAAACCTTTTAAAACGGATTTCAAGCTGGGAAATTTCTGAAGATGCCTTCACAAAAAGGACTAGACCAGTGGTTCTCAAGCTGGTGTTCAGGGCCCCCAGGGGCGTTGCCAAAAATATGTGAGGGGTCACGAAATGATTTGGATGAATTAATTGAATATATTTTTACAATACAATGGTTTTTAGACCAACCTGTTTGAATACTGGGATATTCAGTAGACCTAGATATAGGCTTCCAATTCACATTGTTTCCATTCCATAAAGTTCCTTCGAAAGTGGATGTTACGCAAACTCAAACCACCTGCCTCTTACAATGATGAGCTTGAAGATGCTGTACAAGCTTACCAGTGACAGAACACCAAGCAGCTTTTTTTGCCACAGGAGCGCCAGTTATACATTGGATGAGTGCTAGTTACCCTTTGGAAAATAATACATCAGATTGTCAAAGGCTGCCATTGACATTTATGCCTTTGGTGTTGACATAGCCTACATATGAGAGAAGACAATTTCTGCCTCGACAACATTTTTCATAGTAAAAACACATTTTGCCAGTTGGAGAGAGGGGGGATGCGATGCGCATTGTTTTTTTTTTTTTGTTTTTTTTGGGGGGGGGGGGGTCGCCAGACTAAGTTTAAGAACCACTGGACTACTAGATCTGTCAGTAGCCTACTTAACTACTTAACTTAATATAACTTTATTCTAGGAATGATAAAATTGAAACTTCATGTGTAAAAGCAGATTCTAATAGTTATCTACTATGCCTACCTGATCACTATCTGAACTTCTTCTCCAGAGGAACGCAGTCTGTGGAAGGGGGAAAAACACATTTATTAGCATGCCTCATAGAGGCCTATGTAGGGCAGATCTCTGAAAAGTAGTCTTGGAAGACTCAAATATATATCGGAAAGAATATCTGGGTTTCAACTCACTTGATCAGTTGCTTGCGTTGCTCTTCACTTAAAATTAATGTAAATAATTGCAGCTGCAAGTTCTGCAGTAGATTCTCTAAAACAAAATAGGCAATATAGCAAGGGTTTGCTTAATTTCTACCCCACGACTTCCTACAAAGTCTCTCACTAATATATTGACCACGACTAGAAGAGTGACCAACGAAACAGCACGTGTCAGCACTAGCCTACCTACATTAAGTCCTACACGCGCGTGTCTGTAAGTAGCCTACTTTACTTTACTCAGACTTTGAGTCTACTATTTCATATTAATCCAGTGAAAACTACAAAGCCCTTAACTAAAATACTTGTAATAGAAAGTATGTGTTAAAACAGTCACCGTACTAGGCCTTAAAGGTTGAAGATCGATGAGTGTGCCCAAGGTTTCATGGAATGGGTGTGCCTTTAGTTTGATATCAGACTCTCGAGAAGAGAGGGTATTGATGTTGTTGCCGCCAATGTTCCAGTTGCTGCTTGAAACAGCTTGTGGCTGATGGCGAGAGTTGTATATATCATATATTTTTGTAATAAGCTCTTGGCTGCTTTCATTTTCAATGAGCTGGATGGCACGACGAATCAAATCTTTCTTCAAGCCCTTCCTGTCCTTGCCTAGGGCCAGGAAAAGGGCACGGAGGTCGACCACTCGAAAACTCTGCACCATGCTCTATGCGGGAGGGAAAGAGTTAGAGATATTATTCAAGTTTTAAAATAAACCCATTTGAAATGCGCCGGGGACATTCATTCTCATGTATTTCAGTCCTACTTGCCATCGCATCCATTGTCGATCAAAACATCCGCGTGACACCATAGCATCAAGTGCAACGTCACATGCGCATTAAATAAACTAACGTTAGGCTATTTGCCGTCAATATTAAATCGAATTAAAAGTGTAGTGGTCAATTCCTCGTTTTGTGTTGGCCTTAATCACGTATACAAATACAGAAACACAATGGAAAAGCACTGTTGTAATATTGTGTAATGTTATAGACAATGCATTGAATATGATTGAATTCAGATAGGCCTAATATTAGGCCTGCTTTTCAGACACTTAGCCTATCTTTCTAAGCACCATGTAGAGCTGTAACCTGTAGATCAAATGAGTAATCAGACTCATCAATATCACTGCATAATGTAAAATATCATATGTGTGATATAAATTGCAGTACATTTGTTTCACCGGCAGTGGGCACTGTTACCCTGTAACAGGACAACAGGCTCTCATGGCCTCTCAGACCAGAGGTGTTTCCATGGAGATGACTGTCCAGTCAGTGTAGTGGCCTGAGCCAGTTGACCTCTTATGGTGGTCTTTGACCCACTGGTCAGCATAAGGGTCAGGAGGTCAGGAGTGGCCAGAGGGCTGTGAAAGCACTCCACTGATTGGCTACCATTCACCCACATCTAGATAATTAGAACATTGACCCATATTCCTAATGCATATGATATGCATAACATTGTGCTGTATATTTCACCCCTCATAAAAATAAAAAAACTTCCAATAAAGGGTCTTTGTCCCTCATGTTTTTAATTAGCACTAGGCCATACTTATACTGAGAAGAGGATGTGTAGTCAAAAAAATCTCATGTGATATTTTATATAGAGTGAATGTCATATAGAAACATTACCTTTCAGTTTACTGTTGAATAGATTCACTGCAGGCAACAGTCTGTGTGGTTTTTATAATTTAGGATGTACATGGGGTTTGGAGGACTTGAGGGATTGTGTATGGCTTTTTCAAAATCCACTTCAGGTTATTTGAGGTACTGGTGCCTGTGCAATTATCAACAAGTATGTACTTTTATTCACCAGTGGCATTCATGTTAAATGGAAACGTTTAGGAATTGTACACAGCACAGTAGCGTGTTGATTTGAATACCCAGGAAGCCTGAACAGTGTAGCAGCTTCTCCACAGCAAACAAACAGCAGTGTGGCCAGGCCTCGGCGTGGATTTAAAGCACCTCGTCCCTCTCTCCTGAGGCTCTTGGGCTGGTCACATGATCGGCAGCCCTCCTCCTTCCTATAACTCAGGCGTCTGAGCAGATGGCTTGTCAATATCAATATATTAATTTAAAGGCAGCCGCGCGATCAGCGCAGTACTTCGTTAGAGTCCTGTGAGAGAGGGGGAAGGTGTGTGGTGATGGAGGAGGAGATGAGAAGGGGGGGGGGCGTGCAAGGGCAATGGAAGGAGAAAAGATTGAGAGATGATGATGGAGGAAAAGAGAAGATGGTGGGAAGGTGTGGACATTTCCGAAGCAGGACTCAAAATTCTGGTTTGAACTGTAGACATGAGGTAGTGAAAGAAAATGACGAAATTATTTATTTTTGTGATACAGAATTCAAAGAAATACAGCTATATCTTTTATCGAAGCAGCACCTTGTGGAACAAAGGTCCTGGTCTGTTAACTCCAAGCGGAGACGCAGAGACACTCCACATCAACAATTTATGATTTCTGCAGTGATTTCTGCTCCCTTTAAGATGTATTGAGCTGACCTGAGTTACGAGGAGGTGCAGTGGTATTTCTTGATTTAGTTAGTTAGTTGAAGAAGAAGAGGGGGTTGTGCGTTCATGAACCCTTATGACCCTTCAAACACCTCAGTCCATCCGACAATAACATATTTCCATCGCAGAGGGGGCCTGGATCACAACCCCTCCTCTCTTTGCTATTACATAACCAGTTCCGTCTTTGGAGGATTTTAACCCAATCCTGGCAACCCTGTGACCCCTGACCCCTCAATTAGCTGGCACAGTTCCTCCAGAGGGGGGAGGAAAATGTGATTGATTTTTGTATTTATTTATTTTCAATGATAAAATAATGATAATTTTATTTATTTACTTTAAGCACACATCTGTATCATATTTATTCATAAGCATTACATGAACCTTACAAAGCATGTCCAAGTGAAGAATAAAAAAATGGAGGAATTGAGAATGAGAAACGAATCAGAGCACGAACGACAAAAGCAGTGCTCCAGAGGGGTGTACCACGAAGCGAAGTTACTGGCTTTGCCCAGTAACTTAGGGAGTAACTGCTGATCTTAAAAAGAATACTGCATGTATTGCATGCATGCACTGTATTGCCTCTGAAGTGACATATTGTTTTAAGATCAGAGGTCACTTCCCCTAGTGCACAGATCAGGTGTCCTTTCATTTGATGGATTTTTGAGGGAATAGTAGCATGTTTATGCATGGATGTACAGATAATTCAGGGGTTGGCCACTACAGAGTATAGATATATTAAAAGACTGTTTCAAAGCGAACAGCTCTGGCACAAATGTTATTAGGGATGGAAAAAACACAAGTACTTGATATGTTATAGTAAAACTATGAGGAGTATGGACAAAAATATCTTCTATGAAATTAAATTAAATTAAATATAATCTCCCTTTGCCTATGCAGCCATGTTATTTCAACACAGTATGTAATATTTGATGGCCAGGATCATGCATATAGAAAACTAAACATGCATATCAGAATTGCACCCTAAGACTAACCTGTGAGATCTGCAAGACTGTAGTCATTGTTTGTTGGTTTCCCAACTGCAATTTACTGATTAGAGTGAAAACAGTCTAAAGCATTACCTTGGAGGGATTTGAAATACTTCAATATTGTTATGGATTATGGATTTGTGAGTGGTGCCTAGTTTGTTGATCAGGGTAATGGTATCTGATTGGTCACTTCTGTGTGATCTTTGATCTCTGACATTTGTTTAGTTCAGGGCACGGACGTAAAGTGACCTTAGAGTCCACACACACACACACACACACACACACAAACACACCTGATATATGCACTACATAGTTAAATACCATTGCTTTTATCTATGCAAAGTTATCTGAACTGTTTTTTAAGATCCTTCAATACAAAAATCTTTCTGCAGCAAAGTAGCTGCCGTAGTGAATGCCTTGCTTGGCGTTGCAGATCTGCATTGAGTTCGATTTCCTCCTGCTTTGTGTAAGAAACTCTCCAGCTATTTAATCATTCATTTACTGAGGCAGAGATATCAATTTTTCAACGTGGTGGAAACATGCAAACAGAACATGAAAGGCGGCGGGTCTCACAACAAAATGCTACCTCTCCTGTTGTCAATGGATCATCATGTATGTTTAAGTGAAATGAAGGGATTACATTTCTTTGTTTTATGAGAAAGAAAGAAAGAAAGAAAGAAAGAACAAAAGAAAGAACAAAAGAAAGAAAGAAAGGATGACAAAGGAAAAAGGAAAGACACAGAACAAAAGTAAACGTGTGGCCACAGGTTGCACACATACGGACAGCGACAGCTCCATTCTCCTCTGTAGAGTGGGCAGCTGGAAGGACTCTCCTGCCAGTGTATTGGAAAAATTAAAATGTCTGCTTGCCTGCGAACACACGCGGCTCTGTCGGAACTCTCAGATGTTTATTTCACACAATGGCTGTCCCCACTGGACGCCGTTAAAGCCCACTCTTCGTGTCTCTCGGCCTTTTGGAGCGGGCAGAATTATTAGCGCTTACGCGCTGCCTTCCATTGAAAAGATTATTTGTCATCTGCAGAGTAAAGGATTTTTAGAAGTCAACCTGCAGCTCACTCCCACCCAACCCCCCCTCTCTCTCTCTCTTCCTCTCTCTCTCTCTTCCTCTCTCTCTCTCTTCCTCTCTCTCTCTTTCTCTCCCCCCCTCTCTCTTTCCCTTGTTCCCTTTTTTCCCTCTAACCCCTCTCCTCCTTCTATCCCCCTGGTGCTGCCCGGCTACCAATCAATACCATATTGATCAACTCTCTCTATCGCTGGCCAACCAGACTAATCACCTTAACACAAGCTCAACACTCTCACTCTCATACTGTACACACACACACTTGCACATACACACATGCACGCACACACACAAAGGCACATTCATATTCAGAAACATCCCCATGTATTGAAGTACACCCCAGGACCTATATGCATATGTTGTTTTAAGTTTGGAATGTAGGGTCCTGATGTATATAGCCATTGGTCTGCTTTAAATTATTTAGAACATGCTTGATTTAAGAGCATGATAATACACAAACACACACACACACACACACACACACACCGTGTCCTGCCTCCCCCCATTTTCTTTGTTCCCACACAATCGATCAGATTTTTTAGAAAGGTGCAGCCACATCCTCCCTCCGCATGTTTTGATTTCTGGGCTGAAACTAGTGAGAGTTGTCACTCACTGCCTGTCTGCCTGCCTGACCTTCTCAGATCAGGCATGGACTAGAAAAACACACATACCGCAAGATATTCATTTCCCACTGAGGAACCACATAATAACATATTACTGTAGTGTCGTGCCTTACTAAGCCATCTACATTTATATCTGTCAATTTTATTTTTTTTTTTCAATCTGTATGTCAGTCTTCACAGCATTGGTTGCATTGTTTAATTATCCACAGAGGCACATCAGAAACTCATCTAGTGTGTGGATGTGCCTGCTGTCCCGCAGGCTCAGCTTCCTGTGTTTGCGCTGTAAAGAGACATGCGTGTGTTTACTCACACACAAGCTATGATTAAACAGCTCTCACACCAATGTGATTCTAATTGACTCACCGTCATTCCTGTGTCAATCAAAGCCTGATCTCACACACTACTGGACCACGGCTACCCCAAAATCCAGTGCCAAGGATGCTGATTGGCTGGCGGGTGTTAGGTGGGCAAACCAATACTGCTTTATCTACTGGCATAAGAGGATCAATTAATCCCCATTGTGCATGCCGGCCCTGATAGCGCACCATGTCTGATTAGGGACGGCTTGTTTCTGCGGGGTCAAGATAAGAGCTCGGCCATCACTCAGCACGATGACCAGAGAGGTTAATCAAATAAAAGCGCCCCCCACGGGGCATAAACCATGACCTCAGCAACAGCTAGAGCCATGAGAGCATGGTTAACATTCACACGATGATGGGGATGGTTCACACATGCACACCCATGATACATACACATACACACATAAGGTATATGCACAAAGCATTTACACAACAAAACAGACAATATTGTAACAAGATATTGGTGCGGCACATTTTTGCATTTGTGTCTTTTACAACAGTTCTAAGAACACAGTTCTACAAACTACTAACTGGAGAGGTGACCCCTAGAAGAACAGTTCCTAGGGTATTTTTGTTCTGTTTGCAATCGCACACAGTAGGAACACTGAGATGACTTAACACACTTTAGTAGCCCAATTCTTACAAGACCCTACCCCAAAGTAGGCACTCAAATAGTTGTAGGAACTGCGGTCAGAGGAACTCTTTAATCTAGGGTGACCAGATGATAATGGGTGGGGGGCGGGTGCATGTTAATCAGACCTTTCCATAACACTTGTAAAGCTAATAGGACTTTATGCCTAAATTAATTTTTATTTATAAACTAAAATGTCAGTCATTAAGAAATACAATGATTGTGTTGTAGCTTTGTGTAACCCAGACATCTGCAACATAAGTCAATGTATGCATACGACCACTTTCCCTGTCCTCATGACTGCAACTGGCACTCTCCTATTTTCCTACACATTCCTCCTGGTACCTGCAGAGATGTTTGTGCTTTTAGCAGCGTGTTCATCAGGTCCCGAGACACCAGCCTGATACCACCATGTCAACAATGAATGAAAATGGAAAATTAGCTTATTATCAATACGTGCATTATCAATTGGAGCAAGTAGGCTAAACAATTATTAGTATTTTTTTTAAAGATATATACAGGGACTGCCGCAGCCAATGAGCGGGAGCTTGTTCAACCACCATGAACAGTTTTTAATGTTCAATCAGACAAAAAATACTCGAGACTCTGCTCTAGCATAATTTTCGAGACAATTAGGGCAGGATTCGGGATTCGGGACAAGTGCTTGGATTTCGGAACTCGGGACATCTGGTCACCCTACTTTAATCCCCAGTTCCATGCTGTCTGAATGCGTTCTAGGAACTGTATGTTCTAGGAAATGCAAAAAGTTCCTATGTGAAAGGGCCTTTTGCAACATTGGCCACAAGGATTCTTCAATTATTCTGTAAACCATTCTCAGTCTCTCTGGCTACCAGCAGAAATATGGAAAGAGAAAAGAGATGGAAGGATGAACAGAATTACATAGATAGATAGATAGATAGATAGATAAATGGATAGATAGATAAATAGATAAATGGATGGATGGATGATTCAGAGAATATGCCTGCAGTAGGATGCTCCAGTTTTTCCATGTCACTGCTGTTTTTGGACTTGCTGAGGCACCAGAGTGAACATAAGTTGCCTCGAAAAGGGAAAAACCAAGTGTTGGAAGACAAGAAAGATATGAAATGGCTCAGACGGAGCCCAGAAAAGTGAAACAGTCGCGAAAGTAGAACATGTCCAGCAGTGAGGGAACAAGGGAAGAACAGCAGCACTGTACACAACCCAGCAGCATGCACAGAGCAGGGGAGAGGCCTAATCAATATCCATTCTCCTCAACAGAATTGTATGTGTGTGTGTGTGTGTGTGTGTTTGCATGTGTTTGTATGTGTATGGCTGAGTCATGTGTGTTTGTGTGTGTGTGTGTGTGTATGTGTGTGTGTCTGTCTGTCTGTCTGTCTGTCTGTTTCTGCGTGTGTATTGATAAGAAACAAATGCTACCAGGACTGTGAGCAATGAAAAACCTGAGACTCCACAGTGTCATTCTGTCCAGTCTACTATAACATCTCTCTCTCTCTCTCTCTCTCTCTCTCTCTCATTGTCTGTTATAAAATGAAGATTTATGCAACCAGTGCTCAAAACATGGCTTCCGTCCCCACCGTATGGCCCCTCCCCTCCTCCATTACCCCCCTACTTCTCTTTTTCTCCAACACACACACACACACCTCCCTGTAGAATTGATTGATTATTCCCTCTCAATCCATCTCTTCCACTGTTTCTTAGCAACCAGTTCTCCAGTGAATTTGGATGTCAAGAAGGTTTCTAATTTATTTATAATAATAATGCTAATATTATTATAAATAATAATAATAATAATAATAATAATAATAATAATAATAATAATAACAATAATACCAATAACAAAAATAATAAATATTTTAGTGTGTGTGTGTGTACCTGCTATATGCCTACATCTTGTATTCAAACAGGCCCTGCAGAGAAAAAACACACTACCTGTTATCAATCATCACAAACATGTCGGTATAGTGTTTTCTGATATAGAAAGTGTAGGCTACAAGAGCTGCATACTCTTTCACACAACACCATGAGTAAAATCCAAATCACAAAAAAAGAAGAAAAAATAATTTGCTACACATGCTGTATTATTTATTTATTTATTTATGTATTTATTTATTTATCTATTGTGTGTTATGATGTGTTTAAGAAAGACTTGTGTATATGTTCACACCTCTGTAAACAGACGGCTCTGACTTGGGTTCCATAGTCACAGCTGGCAGTGTAACTGGAAGTCGTTCTGCAAGTTGTTCCTCATGAAGTCGTTAAGATGCTTTTAGTAATACACAGCCGTCAGCATAACAAACTTACAAACGAGCAAACAGCAAACAAGTGAACCCTTTTTGCTTGACTGATGATTGCTTGGCACTGGCACAGAACACCCCCCTCACCTTTCTCTCAGAAATAACCACATACACATACACATACCACACACACACACACAGGTACACACACACACACACACACAGAGAGAGAGAGAGAGAGAGAGAGAGAGAGAGAGAGAGAGAGAGACAGAGACCATCCCACATACACTCCTGTGTGTTACATGTGCAGAAAAAGTCCCACACTTAAAAATGTTTGCTTACTGTGACACAAACAACACAAAATGTATTGTAACTCCTATTTATTTATTTATTTATTTATTTATTTATTTATTTATTTATTTATTTATTTATTTATTTATTGATTGATTGATTGATTGATTGATTGATTGATTGCTCCATTGATTTGAGTACCAATCACTTACTTTCACGTGGGAAAGTATGGCATATTGACTTTGGGTTAGGCTCTCTAAAAATGCCTTTTATTTGTAAATGTAAATCTACAGTCAGTGAGTGTAGTGCATCAGAACTTTCCACGCTCCAATATCACAAAAGTTAAGTCTAAGGACTCATGTAGCCATGCACGTGTTTAAAGGATTCGCGTTGTTACTAATGCTCAGTGACAACTTGTCTTTCAAGGTGCTTCTAAAATGTCCGATTTTATATCATTATAATTGTAGCCTGGTTATGACATTCCGATACCAAGATGAATGTCGTAGCCTAATCCATGGATTTTTACCTCATGAGTAGGCCTACGTCTCACACAGGTCTACGTTTTACAAGACATACAGCCTAATGAGTAATAACAGGTATTCCTAATGTTTTATCAATTAGACCTACCACGACCCTATTATCGTTAAGCAATAGCAGATTTAAAAAACCCTAGCTTAGTTTCTCTTAAGTAGCCTAGCCTATTCTGATAATATTTGTTAATATCAATAACTCATATCCTAGGCCTCTATATATTATATTTCTTATTTAGGATTAGTTATTACAAATAACATGATGATAAAAAAATAATAGCCTAACAATTGGACTTGTTGAAAAAGATTGCCACTAGTGTCACTAGCCTTACAGAAATCTCCAAACCTTTGCACAATAAAAGGAATATTGTTTTCTCCAGTATATTCTCTATTTGCTGTGTAGGCCTAAAGGTTGCATATATGCAACCTGTGTATTTACATCGATCCAACGGATATTGATTTCCAATCGATCGAAAGGGGAGAGAAAACTGGTCGGCCAGTTCCGACAACATCTTCACTATGAGGAATTTTCCATCATTGAAAAAAAATACCAAATGAATGTGAAGAAAAAGCTTCTGAAATCAGAAAAAAATGTCCCCCTTTTGCTGTGCATGGATGTGGAGGACATTTGAAGGTGTTTATTTTCATTATGAAGCTGAAGCAAACAAGTGAGTTTAGAGTATGTGGAATGTTTCTCGCATTCAGCCGTGAGGAATCTTCACTTAAAACGTAGGAAGCATAAGATGAGTCTATGAGACTACCTTAGAGTTCGGGAAGGGCATCAGAGACTGAGACATCAGTGCAGTGAAGTAGAAGCAGATAGTTTGGCCTATAGATAACTGGTTGTTAGATGCTGCCATACAGAGAAGTTAAACACAATAAAACATCTACATTTAAAATTAAAATATAAATAAAATATTTTTTGTAAATAAGTAGTCTAGATATGTTGCCATACAATAGGTTGGTGAAATATAAAACTCGCAATTGAACGACAGTCTCATTTCAACAAGGTTTACTGAGTTAAATGTCACTAACGTCTTGATTTTGATTACATTTTCATTTGAAATAAGAATACACATATTCACCATTATCAGCTATAGCAAACAAGGAATTAAATAAAATATAGGCTACACATGGCAAACATATAGGCTACAAAGAAAGAAAATCTTCTGTAGCAGCCCTTGTTCTCAAAATGGAATGTGCGTTGAAATGCCGAGCCATTGCTATGTTTCCCTCAATAAGAACAAGTCTATAGACTATGAAATGTGGACATACGCAGAAGTAGCCTACACATATTCAATTTGTCCTAACATAGGCCTATTGCAAATTAGGCGTGTTATATTATTATGATTATTATGCCTATTATTATTAGGCCTATTATGGTTACTATTATTAGTGGTAGTATATAATGATTATTATTGTTATTATTGTTATTATTATTATTATTATTATTATTATTATTATTATTATTATTATTATTATTAGGCTACGTAGTCTGGGCCTATACAAATGCAGGACCGGAATGATGTAAATATTTTTGCAATGCAGGCTGTGTAGCCTGGGCCTCCGATGCTTTCACAGAACTTGATCCTGTCAGAATTATACAGGTTCGTTACTGAGCTCTTCATTCGCCACAATGTTTGAAAATAGTTTTTTAACAAAAGGCTGCTTTTATGTTTTTAATTTATAAAAAATAAAGCTTGCCGCTTGTGTTCAAAACAAAAAGTTTTTCACTATAGAAAGGATAGCGCTTTGCCATAACTGTTCTATGATGCGTTTTTGCGTTATCTAGTTTTATCATAAAGGTTTTTAGCCTATCACATAGGCCTAGGTTCGTTTTAAAACTACTTTTATTCAGTTAAAATGTCCTCGGCCTTTATAAGACAAAAATATAACTAACTGTTAAACTTCAGGCATGACAGCAGTGATGATCCCATTATGAAAACCTTGTCAGTCAGGTTCTAAAACAAGAGAATGCAGGGCAAAATTGATCATACCCAGAAATTATGACTTTTGGACTTTGAGCGCATCAGGGATTTAAGATAGTCCCGGAGTTGAATTAGGGGAAAACAGAGTGCGGTGCCAGAATGCCAAAGAAAACATTGGAGAACGCACACATTTTAAAGTGAGATTTTGAGAAAAATATTGTTTTTAAAAATAAGAATACATAAACACTTTCTCATGATCTACTTTTTGGCATAAACGTATCGAGAAGCCCAGGCCACGCCTTTCCCTAAACTCTGAAATCGCAAACACATTCGAACAACTGATTGTTTTAAACGAACAATTAACACCAAGTGAATTATAAGGGAATGTTATGGCCAACATCCATCACTACGGCGGTCAGGCCGCCAATACCGAAGGCTCTCTGCCGCTGAGCATCGCGAACCTAACGGATTCTGCACTGGGCCCTGAACAGTAATTTATTTCCGATAGAGGGACTCATCGATAGTGGACACTAAAGCAAGAACACTACGTTTATTTGTGTTGCGTAAGACAGCAACATAGTGCCCCCATTCCTTCTTGACTTACGGCAAAACTACGTAGGCTAGGCCCGTAGTTCAAAACGGTGTTCCTCACTTTTTAGGGAAAAGTTTGTCATCACCATCATCATCATCATCATCATCATACTATTATTATCATTGTTGTTATTGTTGTTGTTGTTGTTGGAAGTAGTAGGCTAGTAACCTAGTAGGCCTACTGTTGATTTCCCTCACGGGATCAAAAGAGTATTTATACTGCTGTTGTTGTTCTTATTGTTCAGAGATCATGTGTCGAATATCAAATCCCAGTTGCAGCTGGTAACGAAAAAGAGCCTAGTAATTTTAATAATAAAAAGAATAGGCCTACCGTTATTGCAGCTTTTAGGCCTGAATTTGCTGGATCAGGAATTGTGCAAACTAGTTGAATAATAGGCTAAGCTACAGAAAAATATTTTGTCATCAATGATGTCATATATTTTTCTGCAAATCCACAACAGTGATAAGAGAATAAGTCAGAGAGAGTGTATAGCCTAAGCCTATTACCTACATCATTGATACATATCACACAAAAAACAAGCTCAGGTATTTAGAATAAAAAAAAATTGACCCACACTCACTAATGCGCCTATAGCCTATTGCGTCGACTGTGAAATATAACTTAGACTTCCATTAAGAACAACGACACAATAATCCAGTCTACATTTCCAAATGAATATAGGAACTTTAAATGAGCATGCACCAAATACCGACATCGAAGACGCCAGGAAGGCTCGGAGATCCAGGTTCGCGAGGCATTTCTTCGCTCACCCTCGTCCAGTTCTAAACTTTCTGACCTATGCGCTGCTCTCTCACCCTGGGTCACCAAACACAATTAATCAGTGTCAGTCAATATATTGATTAGATTTATCAATGACCACAAGAAAGGGAAAACATGCATCTTCAACTAACGTGGAAACTTTAATGGTCTGCACAGCCAACATCTGTGGCAGTTCCTAATCATAGCATGGTGACGACAAAAAACAAAAATATTAAAATAGATCAAAACGCATTAGCCTTGATTATGGCTCTTTAGATCTGTGCTTAACTGATTCGCTTACCTTTCCCACTTCAGTCCATATGCTAGATAGATGGATATATGTCAAAAGTGAAATAATTCTAAACAGCTTACATTTTAAAGCCAGCACATGTTTAACTAATATATCCCACGTGAACCTAAATATCCCTGTCATCTTTCTAATCCTCATCAGAGTTAGGCCTACTCGTCCCTGCGTCTGTGTTGACTTATGTCTACCATTCTACCCTCCTTATACTGAATTAAAAAATATATTTATATTGTTTGATCTCTACTACAGTGGAGATGTATTCAAATAAGCCTTTCATCTTTAACTTATTACTTTGTAATTTACCACCCTCATGTTTTGGCACGGGTTATGATCACACTCATAAGTATTTAGATTTGTCCCTTTCTTTTTTAGAGAGAAACTAAGTGTATAACCTAACATCACTGAGGCTGTTGAGTAGGCTACACAAGAGGTACTCGGTGGATAAAGTCACACATGGGTTGTGTTTTATAGCGCACTCAAGAAACGCGTCTTATGGTCAATCAGCGATCCTCGTAAAGAAGGGGAAAGGACCGAATTGGATTGATTCTCCCTCCTTTTGTGCATATGTGTGTGTGTGTGTGTGTGTCGAAGAGCCGGACACAGACCTCAGTGCTAAAGCAGTGCGCGTCCACGTGCCTTTTACACACAGAGGAGCGCGCACACGTGTGGACACCCACACAGTCCAGACGCAGCTCACAGTAGAAGCGCTGTTGTACAGCGAATGAGACACACGCGCAACCGATGCACTCCTCAACAACCAGACATAGCATATGGAAGAAAGAGGCGTGTGTCGTTGATCTTTTTTTTAAACAAAAATCTAATTTATTTTATTAATTCTTTTCATTTCGGCTGGACACTGAAATACGATTGATCAAACCATGCTGGACTGAGGGCAGTGGCTCGAAATCAATGGGTTGCCTTTGAAATCGTTTTCGGCGGGGAATCTTTTTTCAACACAGAGGGACTGCGAGAGAGTGTGCGCGCGAGTGTTGTGTGTGAGTGACAGAAAAAAAACGAGGGAGGGAGGGGAGGCGGAAAGAAATAATCTTTCAACGATGGAACTTACAATGGAAAACATTGGCAACATGCACGGCGTTTCCCATTCTCAGGCGGGAGACCTGATGAATTCTTCTCACGGGCGACCGTCATCAGCATCCCACCGGAACTTAGTATCGCACGGACGCTCAGCCATGGTCTCCAGCATGGCTTCTATCCTCGAGGGCGCCGGTGAGTACCGGACGGATCCTACGCTCTCCGGGCACCTGCACCCGGCGATGACAATGTGCGAGTCCGGCATGAGCCTGTCCAACACGTACACCACCCTGACCCCTCTGCAGCACCTTCCTCCTATCTCCAGCGTCTCTGACAAGTTTCATCACCCCCACCCACACGCGCACCACCATGCCGCGCATCAGCGCCTCGCGACCGGCAACGTAAGTGGGAGTTTTACCCTGATGCGAGACGACAGAGGCCTGGCATCAATGAGCAACCTGTATGGGCATTACCCCAAAGATATGTCCGGGATGGGACCGCAACTGTCGCCGCTCTCCAACGGCCTGGGCTCCTTACACAACTCCCAGCAGACGTTATCCGCGTATGGGCCCAGTGCGCACCTGGCCAACGACAAGATGCTGTCCACGGGAGGATTTGAATCCCACGCGGCGATGCTTTCCCGTGGCGAGGAGCACCTCGCTCGGAGTTTAGGGGGACACGGGCATGGTATGATATCTAACCTCAACGGCATGCACCCGCATAGCCACCTACACTCACAGGCAAATGGGTCCATGCTGGCCGAACGAGAGAGGCATGGTGTCGGGGCCGGGCAAGGTGGAGGGTCTGGACAGGTGGAGGAAATCAACACCAAAGAGGTGGCACAACGGATCACAGCAGAGCTAAAACGCTACAGCATACCTCAAGCAATTTTCGCCCAGCGGATCTTGTGTCGATCACAGGGTACTTTGTCAGACCTCCTGCGGAACCCGAAGCCATGGAGTAAACTGAAGTCCGGCCGGGAAACATTTCGGCGCATGTGGAAATGGTTACAGGAACCCGAGTTTCAGCGGATGTCAGCTCTCCGACTAGCAGGTTTGTTGTGTAGCCTCGACCTGGCAGTTTCATTATGAAATGAACAACAACACCAATAAACGTTTTAATCGTTTTGTACAATGTGTTAGTCCCCGAACTGATGATAATACTTAATTGAAATATGTGGTGACACATTTAAGGGTTTTAACCGTATATTTCCCGATGGCATAACAACAACATAGTATGTTTTCATAAATCTAGACAGAGCAGAGTTTATCTCGGGCCAGCGCCGACATTCTATCTCACCTTTTGTTTCAGTGTTGCCATGATCACGTGTAGGCTACAACTAAAGCATGAGTTGTTTCTGTAGGCCTACACGACAGAAGTTTTTCAAACGCAGACAGTGCTGTAAGGCCTACACTAATGCAGACATTGGACTCTGATTTGAATTTTATAACCACAAACATAAACCTAATTAGAGAGAATGTCTTAATAACCTATAGCTAAAAACATGTCCTTTTATTTTTTTTTAGAGCTGGAGACCATGTCACTAAATCAAATAGACTATTTGAAAGCTATGTGCTTTAATTTGGTTGAATAGTTTACATGCAAAATTAAATTTTAAATTGAAAGTAATTTGGACCGAAATCTTTGGATAAATGTGCTGTCAGGCATTTACTTTCTGTCAATTGACGGGTGCTTATAGGCCGCATGGTCTTCCAGCAGATGGGGAATCTGCGATTGTGTTCAGTGGGCCTCAGTGGAGAGGACAGACGTGGTGGTCTGGATACCTCCCCTTGGTCGTAGCCTTCTCCGCCGGGACTCGACAACCGTTATAAGCGGCGAGGCGCAAACAAGTTGGGCCTGAACGTGGAGAGATCGTCGGGGTGCGTGACCTCCCGTTGATCAATAACCGAGTTCCCAGTGTCCCTTTTAAATGGAGCACACCAATCAATTCTCGATTCGGTTCTAAAAGGCAGCCAACCACACTAACTGGTCAGCTTTTCATTAAGAACTCTTTGTTTAACTCCCTTTTATTTGACTGTGACATTTATGGTTGCAAACGGTGTTTTTAATCGAGCGAGCGTTATCATTTTGCGTGGCAGAGAAAGACCCACATCCCAAGCCTTGTATTTCTTAAATTATGATGTTGTATCCAGTATTGATATATCGACTTTTCTTTATCCAGATTTTGCTTTAAATCGAGAACTAACAAGACATTGCTGAAATGTAGAATTGTCGTCTGCTCCACTGCATCTCCCGAATGAATAGCTTGCAGAACCGTGATATGTTCTTGTTCACTTAATCGCAAGGATTAAGGCGGTGAATAACAGGGTGTATCTGTGACAGTATGTAGTCTAGATCCTGAATTATAGGTTACATCTAGCATCTCTGATCAGCCATATCAGTGGAACAATCAGGCGTTTATTCAATCTTTCACCCTGCACATAAATACATAACCTCTGGGCATATATCAAGTATCAACTTAGGCAAAACATATCTAATTAGTTAATGTAGCCTATATTGCCATGTTTAAACACTCTATTGTGAAGAAGATAATCAAACGTGTTGGACACAGTCAATTTTACAGTCACGGGACATCAAATACTTTTTTGTGAATGGGATTTATTTCTTACCATATTATCCATTATTATTACCCAGCTCAGCTGCCAAATCAACGTTAAAATGCATAATTTGGCCTTATATTTAGTGGGTGGAACTTTCCAGAAAATAAACAGATTATTGACTTGCAGCGCCCTTACAGAGCACAGAGCAGAGTGGTCTCTGGCTGTGGTTCGGGAGGTCACTTTCTCTGGTCCACCTCTGCCACTGTTCAGAGCATGCAGGGATGAATGCTTAATGGCCTGTTCATCAAATGGGATCAATTGCTCAGCCAACATGAAGAAAAATATGTATTTCATTCCTCTTGCTCTCTCTCTCTCTCTCTCTCTCTCTCTCTCACACACACTCACTCACTCATTCACTCACTCACTCTCTCTGTCTCTCTGTCTTTTCTGTTCTTTCAGTATGCACACACACACACACACACACACACACACACACACACACACACACAGGTGTGTCTTGGAGGAAGACTTTCATACCATGGCATCATTATTCTTTATCATCACCCCACTGGCTAAATAGCAGTTTCATTAATCCTAGTATTACTAAAGCATTGTTGGTAAAAAATCCCAGAGGTGTTGTCATTTTACTTTTTAAAATAAATTCAGCAGTGACAACTGTAACCTGCAAAAAGATGGAGATGTATCAGGGTGAAGAAAAGCAATAGTCCAAAGCTTTGTCAAGAAGGTCATCTTCCCGTCTGTGAATGCTGATAGACGTCATCTGTGTGATGTCTCATCGTTTCTATCTATCTATCTATCTATCTATCTATCTATCTATCTATCTATCTATCTATCTATCCATCCATCCATCATCCATCCATCCATCATCCATCCATCCATCCATCCATCATCCATCCATCCATCTGTCTATCTCTCTGTCTGTTTGCCTCATATGATAGAGAGTGTGGCTTTTAGCTTTCAAATGCTTGCACACCAGTAAATGAGATAGTATGTAAAAAATGATGGGCAAACCATCTCATAAACATATAATGTACAAGAAACCATTCACATTCAGAATGGAGACTGCAGCAGGTGCTGTATAGGCTGTGTGGTCCACCTCAATGTTACACACACACACACACACACACACACACACACACACACACACACACACACACACACACACACACACACACAGAGAAGCAGCAGACCCCTGATAGAGGGAGAGAAGCGCTGAGCTCAGTGTCTATGCTCACACCGCGGGAGAGAAGTCCCTCTGGGCCTGCAGAGAGAGAGAGAGAGAGAGCACTGTATAGACACTGGGGCCCCCTCTCCACTCCAGTCCCCAGTCACTAGAACAATCCATAAACAGTATACATACATACATACATACATACATACAGTATACAGTCCCTCTTGAGTTCCCTGTGACAGCTATACCCGTATACTGTTGTGTTGTCGTGCAGTTGTAAGAACGTTGTGGGAATACTTTGCTGGAACTTGCCGACTGTGAAGAAAGAGAGTGTGTAGGAACAACAGTCCTGTGAGACACACACACACACACACACACACACACACACATGCACATGGGGCTTTATACACACAATCAGCTGGTTGGACCCTCGGCTGGGAAAATAGCTGGTCTAGAATGACTCATTTCTCCAGGCCAATACCAAGGATACTGACATGCATACATGTCTTTTAAAAGATATTTTGTTTGCTGTTTTCTTTTTCTTTGTCAAAAATATGTAGGGAGGAGATTGAATGTTCAATGTTCAGGGTTGAACATTGCTGATCTTTAAATGTTATACAATCATGAATGCATTCAGGTTTTTCTTTTTTATGTATACCATCATGAATGCATTCAGGTTTTTCATTTTGATGTATACAATCATGAATGCACTCAGGTTTTTCATTTTGATGTATATGCTTTTATTGTACTCAATGTCATCCCTGCTGTCATTGACTTGTGTGTTCTAGCACATTGACATGTTGGTAAGGGCCACAGTGGCAAACACTTAAATATCAGATCATGACAACAGGCCGTGACATTGTGTGAGATCCCTCAAGGCCACTCAGACTGTTATGGGCTACGTTTGGTAGACTTAAGGACCCTTCTCTCTAATGCAGCAAAGTCTTTTGAGTGAGCATGAACTGTTGGCCAAGACCTAGACTACAGCAGCTCTCTGGCACTTGAATGCATCCACAAGAGGGGTTGAAATCAATCTGAATACTAAGTTTGACACCATTGGAGCAAAGAGATCCCCAAGGTACCTGACAATAAGGTCACCAGGGTCTGAACACCCTGTGATGATGATAGTGTCTGCGTTGTTAAAAGCTAGTTATATTTCTGGTTTTGGAGGGTTTAAATGGGTGTGTTGTTTCTGTCCTCGGGCCTGGTGTCCTGGATCGTGTTGGTCTGGATAGATAGCAGCGTGGTGATGACATTCAGATTTAGATAGTCATCCATGATTATCAGCTGGCTCTTGAGCATGTCTAGGCCACCAGAGCTGGGCCAGTGCCGGCCCTCCTTTGGCCCAGAGTCATCCTCTGAGTCAGCAAACAAACAGAAGAACAAGCCAGAGTAGTGAGTCACCTCAGAGTTGACCTCAGCACTGTCCTGAGAGAGCCATGCCGGCAGGTTCAGCATTCGGCGGAGGATCGGTTACAGTGCGCGTGACGTGGAGATCAGCTTGAAGATGTGGTTTGAAATGCATCCAACTTTGCTATTTGTGTCCAAACTGAACACAGCCAAAGACACTTCCCCTGTGGGGTTTTTGGACTTGCTTTGGTTTATCCTCTGTGAATGCTATAGAGCATAATCAATGCTTGTGAGTTTACAGTGGTCAACTAATAAATGTAGGGATGCTGGACCTGAGAGGTTTGAAATCCATCGCTAAAACCGTAGTGTAAATCAATCTCAGATGTTAATTCAAACTGAAATATGTTAAGTTCATGATAAAAATCAGTTGTCCTTATCATGAATTCACCATTTTCCGTAAAAAGGCTTAACTATAAGACCATACGTAAATTGATCTTATCTGTAATTGGTTCATGCCAACAAATCATGGAGATTTTTTCCTTATATCTGTTTTTATAGCTGTGTGGTGAGTTACTCTATCTATGACATCTAAAGTGCAGCGATTGTGTGTTGTCCTTCACAGTGAACAGCTTTCTTATGTTCTCTATTCTTCCTGTGAAAGCTTTTCATGTATAGCATCTCAACATAGCGTTGGTTTAAACTCAGCTCCTTCAGAAGTGTCATTTTCCGCTGCGGTCTACAATAGCATGGGATTGTTCCTGTGGTGTGGCACTCTAGTGCTGTGGTGAATAAATCATTCATTTCAGACACACACAGGAAAGGTGTTAAGTTCCTTGTGCTGTAGGTAGGGGATTTCCCATACAGTGACCGACCAGCAGCCAAGTGCACTACACAGTACACAAGATCCAACGACAATGCACAATTGGCCTGTGGCAGTCGGAGGCATGTGTACTGTACTTGGGATTCGTAAAGGTGCTCCTTCCCACTACGCGCACTGCCACAGAGCCCAATCGACAACCAAGCCTATCAAAAAGTCGCCTGTTGTGTCGGTAAAATGATTCCTTGTGGGAATATGTCTGGGCTTTGTGTATGTGTGAGGGTGTGTGTGCATGTGAGTGTCTAAGAAAGTGTGAGTGGGTGTGTGTGTGCATGTGCATGTGCATGTGCATGTGCATGTGCCTGTGCGTGTGTGTGTGTGTGTGTTTGTGTGTGTGTATGTGTGTGTGTGTGTGTGTGTGTGTGTGTGTGTGTGTGTGTGTGTGTGTGTGTGTGTGTGTGTGTGTGTGTGTGTGTGTGTGTGCAAATGTATGAGCAAACGAGTCTAACTCCCCTGTGAGGTTGTACTCTGCATTTTCAAGCCACCCCCCACCATTCCAACTAATGACCCCCAGGCTATTGTCCAGTACAGTCTAGGTGAAGTATTTGTGTTCGGTATATGCCCCAGTGTGCCCAGGGTGTGATGTGGGTAAAGAGGACAAGAGCTTTCAGCTGATGATCCAGTCTTCCTTATTCTATCTGCTGCTGCTGCTGCTGCTGCTTTGGGGAGCCTTCACAATGGCTGCAGCTTTATCATTCTCATATGTTTGCCTGCCTGGCTTTGCACATGGTGGATCAATACATGCTGCTTCCCTTCCCCCATTGCTCTCTGCCTCTCTCCATCTCTATTTCTCCCTGTCTCTCTCTCTCTCATATATTCTCTCTCTCTCTCTCATATTCTCTCTCTCTCTCTCTCTCTCTGCCTCTGTCTCTGCTTTTTCATCGATGCCTCCCTCCATTCCGACTCCTGATTCTATCCTCCCCCCTGTTTCTGTCTCAGTAGAGACATCTCACCATAAACCAAACACCACTCCTGAAACTGAGGGTTTTACGGGGAAACTTCATTCAGATACACAGAATCTGTCTAATTCCCATGTTGTCTGGTCATTTTTAAATGAGCAGAAAATCACCACAGTGTGTGGGGGATACATTGTCTTAATGTCATCTTAATGATTAGATTAGATTCAACTTTATTGCCATTGTGCAGAGTACAACGAAATGCAATACAAAGACAACAAAAATGCAGTACAAAGACAACAAAATGCAGTACAGCAATTGCATTTGAGAGGGTCAGGGTACAGATGGGTACTGTAGTTTTAATGTTAAGTTGTAGAGCTGTCGTTTCCTATGACAGAGACACCCTGACATTGCAAATGTTGGATGGATGCTGCACACAAGGTGCTGTGTGTTAGCCTGAGGGGGTTCTGTTGGAATCATAGGTAGTTTCTCTTCTCTCTCACCCCACACACAGACACGTAGGCACACACATAAACACTCTCACACACACACACGTGCACACACACACACACACTTGTAGCCTCTATCTCTATCCAATTCTTTCTTATTTTTTTCCCTCTCACTCTCAGTCCCATGTTCTCTCTCTCTCTCTCTCTCTCTCTCTCTCTCTCTCTCTCTCTCTCTCTGCCCAGCCTGGCCTCCATTATCACAGTACTGAGTGGCTGATCAATATTGTTATTAGATATCAGAAGAAAGGTGGGTCGTGTTGTGTTGTGGGCGCAGCCACTCATCAGGTTTGGATGGATGTAGGGCAGTGGGTAATGCCCAATGCCAATCCTCACACCCCTGTGCCAACCAGCATATCGATTCTTAACACCTGTCTCTAGGACTTCTGAAGATCTTGAAATATTTGGTTGAGTGTTTAAACGGTTTAACGGTTTATTGTGTATACGGTACATTTTCTACATTATTATGGAAAAAACTGAGTACTTATGAAGTTAGCCACCATAACACTGTTGTTGTTTCTTTTCAGTATGATAACATTGTGAAAAAGGATGTATAATTCACAGCCATCTGCTGCTTTCCTCAGGACACCACGGCTGTGTCTTTTTGCATGTGAGAGCTGAAATCAAATCCATCCTAAAACACGTAACAATCCTGTGGCTTTAGAAGAGATTATCTCCATTTCGTAAAACTAATCATATTTAAACAGTGCAATTATGGTGGTCTGAAAGGTGGTCTGAAAACATGTTTTTGTCTTGGGATGGATAACTTTCAAGTGTCGCTATACTTGTATTTCTAGTTCAAATAGTCACATACACACAAACAAACACACAACCACACCCACACACACACACACACACACACACACACACACACACACACACACACACACACACACCTGTCTCAAGTCCAAGGGTTCACACATCTTCATTTCAGAACAAAAAACAATAGAAAAAAGGCTGGCCTTGACTCATTAATGTGGAAGTTTATGAATTCAACCTTACTGTCTGTTAGTGGTCCACATGAAACACAGTCGGTGGATGAATGAAGCAAATTATGTGATCTTAAAAGCAGATTTAGTGAGATAGCATTGATTGAGGATAAGAGAGATTTGGCCTTTGTGTGGAGTGGAGGATTGAGGCAGACTGCTGAAATGATCGATTCTCCCCTTAATAATTAATAAGCTTGTGGGTAGGGAAGAGAGAGAGAGAGAGAGAGAGAGAGAGAGAGAGAGAGAGAGTGTGTGTGTGAGAGAGAGACAAAGAGACAGAGAGAAAGAGAAAAAGAAAAAAAGAGAGAGAACAGATTGTAGGTCTTGTAACCAAGTCTGTTCCCGGTAAGCAAAGTAAAACGTGTGGTGAATACTTAAGCTGTGTGTGTGTGTGTGTGTGTGTGTGTGAGAGAGAGAGAGAGTGAGAGAGTGTGTTTGTGGTAAGGTCAATACATCACCATGATTCCAACCAATATGAGGGCAAAGTCTTAAAATGAACCTGTTGTCATCTATGGATGGCTTCTGGAAAAGTGAAATGTTAAAGGACTCAGGGATACTAGGTTTACGCACGTCCGTAAATAATATATCTTTAATAACCAGTTTATATTTCATCAGCAAACTATCTCTCAATAACCCAAGGTTTTGTCTATGTGATGTTTGAAGGTTGGAGGCAATTAATATGCATGTGTCTACTTGTAGCATAGTGGAGACATAATTTGTGTGAACGTGTACCTGTGTGTGTGTGTGTGTGTGTGTGTGTGTGTGTGTGTGTTGGCGCGCACGCATGATTGAGGGACTGTGTGTATCCATGAATTTGTATGAATCTACGTGATTGGACTATAAAGTCTGCATGTCTGTGTTAGTATGACTGGGCATCTGCATGTGTTTTAGATGCAGTGAGAGATAGACAGAGTGTGTGAGGGAAGGTGTGTGTGTGTGTGTGTGTGTGTGTCTATGTGTGTGTGTGTGTGTGTGTGTGTGTGAGTGCGTGAGAGAGAGCATATGCGCCTCTATGTGATTGGGTTATAGAGTGTGTCTGCGCTACACATTGTTAAGGCTTATCTGACTTGCGCGGAATCTGTATCGATTTCCTTTCCCCGCTGCCTCTCTCTCCCCCTCCCTCCATCTCTCCATCCCTCCATCTCTCCCTCCCTCCATCTCTCCCTCTCTCTCTTTCTAGAGCCACAGCCAGCAGCAGCAGCAGCCCCTCTCTCCTTCTCCCCAACCCCCACCTCCATCCCCTCCGACACCACTGGCTTTCCCATCAGCACCCTCCCTCCTGCACACACACACACACACACACACACACACACACACACACACACACACACACACACACACACACACACTTAGTATGTCCATATGAGTATGATCGTATAGTATGCATACACTCATGCCCACATACAGTACATACACACACTGTTTTAACGCATACAGACACATCTGTGCTCAGACATTTGCAAATAGATTGGTATCCGTCATAATTACAGATTCTAACAAACAGAGCCCTATAGAACTGTAGTGTATGTACAAGGCACTGGCAGCACCATCTGTACACAGTGCTCATTTCAAAACTGCAGTGTACATGCAAACACACACACACACACACACACATACACACACACACACACACACACACACATACACACACACACACACACACACACACACACACACACACACACACACATACACACACACACACACACACACACACACACACACACACACACACACACACAGGATGGGCAAAAATACATTAAAACTATATTTTAAAATAAAATATCAAATACCCTAATTTTAAGTGTATCAAAATAAACTACAAAGCCACAGTAGCTATACCATGTATCAAAATAAAATAATGTGTTTTTTTATTTTGAAAATGCTAAAAATGCTCTTTCAAGGGAGCATGAAATCACTTTGCAAACCTTCCATATCTGTCTATTAAATCTATTCCTTCTTCAGTACACTGACTGTTGATTAAGTGGACAGTGTTTGAGTGCAACAGCTTTTCTGTGCCTATGAGACATGCCATAAACCTACAAACAGTCAACAGATCAATATGCTGACTTGCCTGTTACATCTCATAGCCTAAATACTGTATCAGAGATGCACTCAAAAAGTCACAACTGAACTTGTCAAGTAGAGACAAGTCCCTGACATTGTCAATGCATGCCCAGATTGCTTGATATTGCACTGTGTAACGATGGTGCTTAGGAAGGATCTTGACTCTTTTAGTTGTTTTTTTAACTAACTGGGTAACGTGTACGTGTTACATGGTGTTATATCGACGGTTTTCATTGTGTTGCTTTAGGTGATACATGGGGCAACTTTTTAGCAATATTGTAGGGCAACCACATAACCGGTTCCATATGTTCTGATTTGATGATTAAAATTCTCAAGAAACTTGAGGTTGATGTGAAAGGTAGTGTATTGTGTGTGAGCAACCTACACGTTACTCATCTTGCACTGGGTCATCTTCCTGAATCTCAATATTCTGATCACAAAAAGTCTGGGCAAGTCTCTGGGTAGTCTCTGCACCACTCAGAGGCTACATTCATTGTTTTGCACTTTTATGATGTCACCACATGACCAAAAGTATTGGTTTTACCAAAAATATTTGGCAGTATTTTTAAACTACAAAAATACACACCTATAAAGTATTTTGATACAAAATATGAAGCCATTTTCTTCCACCCAATAAAATACAATAAAATTGCAAAATACTATGTGTTTGAAATGTGTATCATAAATACGGCCCATCCCTGCACTCTCACACATATTTGCTGACACACACTCTTACTATCCTACTTCTCTCTCTCTCTTTCTCTCTCTTTCTCTATCTCTCTCTCTCTCTCTCTCTCTCTCTCTCACACACTCACACACACACACACACACACACACACACACATATATATCAAGCCACATATTGACACACACACACACACACACACACAAACAACACACACAATCTCACTCTCCCCTCCTTCTCTTTCTCTCTGTCTTTCTTTCTCTCTTCCTTTCTTTTTTTCTTTTTCTCTCACAAACACACACACCCACACAATCACAATAACAATCTTACTCTCCTTTCTCTGTCTGTCTTTCCTTCTGTCTTTCTCTCTCACAAACACACACACACACACACACTTGATCACACTGCAGTAGCCTAGTATCGTAACTAAGCAGAACAGTAGTACACAACATTGTGTCAGTAAAGCAAGGTAAATTCTTTGTGTATGTTCATAATACCAATATCATCATCAATTCACTATACACTTATTATGTTAAAGATCACTAATTGTATAAAACAGACAGCATGTACGGGCTGTGAAATTTCAGCAAAGTTCTGGAAAATAACATAACATTGGGGTGTGCCTGAAAAACTAGATATGACTGAAAGACTGCTGTTATATTGTTCAGTAAGATACTGCATACTCAGCCAAACGTGTGTTTGAGAGGGGGGAGTATATGGACCAAAGCATATTTGTCACCCAAGTGTCATGAATTACCCCTCTATCGTCTGCAGTGCTGAAATGGTTTGGAATAAATCATAGCTCAGAGTTCTGTCTTACGCATTTATCAAAATCAAAGAAATTCTTTTCATGTTCCTTTCGAACATTACCATTCTTTTGTTGCATTTTACATATAATGAAACAATATATAGCCTTAAACACATTCATACATTTACTGTTTCTACAATTCTTTTTTACACACACACGCGCGCACACACACACACACACACACACACACACACACACACACACACACACACACATACACACACACACACACACAGAGAGAGAGAGAGAAGAGAGAATAGTGTAAGAGGGTATGGGTGTGCATTTATGCATTTCTCTCTCTCTCTCTCTCTCTTTCTATCACTTCCACTCCAACTCTCTCTCTCTCTCTCTCTCTCACACACACACACACACACACACACACACACACACACACACACACACACGTCTTCACACACAAGTCTTCACAATAATAATTTTTCCACCACTTGTTGTCCTCCCAGTTGTCCTGTGTGGTGGCTTGAGCTGTGGTCTCCTCTCCTTCTGTCTCCTTTGTCTGTAGCTTCAGTTTCATATCAATCAATCTCTCTGCTAGTGACATTTAATTGAGTGGCTAATCGAAGCCTAAATGGGTCTTGCATCACCTGACTTCACCAATGTTTGTCTATTGAGAGAGTGGATTTAGAACTGTGGGGGGAGAAAGGGAGGGAAAAGATTGAGTTCTTGTAGAGACAGTCCTTGCTCAAAGTAAAACTGGTCTTCCTGAGGTGCCTGATAACTGTTGACTGGCTCATGTAGTTGAAAGGGAAATACAACAGGTTAGGCTTATTGTGTATAGCGTGTGCTTGCATCAGCCTCCCAAAACAGGAAACAGTAAAATGTTAGTATTTGTTGTGAAACCTTCAGTAGGAGGGACAGGTAAATAAAATAAAATAAAATAAAATAAAATAAATTATTCTGAGAGAGGTTAGGTGTTGTCTGGCAGGCTTTTAATGTATTATTTTAAGCAACTATAACAAACATAATTCCCCAAACAATTGGAAAGTATACAGTAAAGGTTGTAGCCAGCCACCCAAATAATTATTAAAGTGGGCTTGTAGAGGAACACTTGCTGTGACAAAACTTCAAAACTTTGACCCTATCAGGAAGAGCGATTATGTCTCTCTCTCGCGCGCGCGCACGCGCTTTCACACACACACACACACGCACGGGGAAAGAGAGAGAGAGAGAGAGGGGGGGGGGGGGAGGGATTCAACGATAGAGTTTCCGTGAGCGTGTGTTCAGTTGGCAACCTAATTTTCAATTATTAAATGACGAGTTATGTAAATCAATAGTTCATATCAACCATGTTATAGATTTAACACTGATATGCTGGGTGCCGCGTGCTCTCATCTAATTCCTTATCCGAAAGAGAGTGTAGTGCGGCCAGACTGTCTCAAAGTTCTCCAAAATAGGAAGGCGATATCTGCCATATTCGCGGGTGAATTGTTTATATGATGTTGTTTATAAACTTCACATTGTTATTATTATTATTATTATTATTATTATTATTATTGCTGCTGTTGTTGTTGTTATTATTATCCAGTGCTGCTATATTTTAATTCAATGCTAATTCAGGTTTCCTATAAGTTTTCATTGTTGAAATCGTCTTGAGCTACTGCCTACAAGATTAATAAGAAAATATTTTCAATACGAAAACAATTCATAATATTTTTTTTATCTATTTAAACGTTTTTAGTTTGCTGAATGTGAGAGGATGGCTACAGCCAGGACGCTTTAAAAAAAAACATCTCATCAGACTATTATTATTATTATTATAATTATCATTATTATTAAAACATGTATTATTATAATAATATAATAATAATAATAATAATAATAATACTGTCCTATTATTACAGCAAGAGAGAACCGGAGGGACGTGATATCAAAATGTAGACTAGGCTACTGTCAGAGCACGAAACTCCTGTCAACGTAATAATGGGGGCCTATGTAGGCTAAAGTGCAGTAGCCTTAGGTTATTATTTTTATTAATTTAAAGTTTTACTTATTTTATTGTATTTTTAAGTTAAAGTTGTATTATTTCCTAACGTTATCAAATGGATAAAGTATTTGCATTCGCACAAAAATAGTGAACGTATTTTTTGTCAGGTCTTCAGAATTTGTATTTCTTGGTCAGCGGATTTAAGGTAGCCTATTTTTTTTAGCTTTTTAAATATTTAATCTGAAGTGCATCTTACATTAATGCTATGGGTCTATGTTTCGTCAGAGTTATATTGGATGAATGCAATCATTCAAATGTGGTTCAATAACAATTCAAATCAGATAACTCCTTTAATAACCAAAACAGCGCCCAAGAAAACAAGCACCAGTCACATTCAGTCATGGCGTTTCGGAAGTCGTAGCCTATAATTAATCAGGCCAGGTCAATGACCGCCTTTGTCAATGTTTGATCAGAGGTGTTGACAGTGATTTTGTCTTTTTGTTTTGCTAAAATAAAGGTATGCGTATACATAGTTGAAAGGAATAACGTTTTGCATATAACTCAAGCCTCATGTGCATCCATGTATGTTGAGAGCATAACGCCTCCTTGTGACTGATTGATTGACATGACTGTTTTTCGCCAGCAGTAGCCAGGCCATTGCGGGAGAGGGTACGTTGCACCGCACCCAAAAAAAGATCAACCCCATTCAACCCATCGATCCCGGGCAGACCGGTTAGCTGCATGGTGCGGTTAGTTATCGATCCTGCCCTCGCTCGTCTCCCATCATCCGCACCTCAGCAACAACACCACACACCAGCAGCATGGAACAGCCAGGGGACGGTTCACACCCCAGCATGCACACACTCGCTCATCCATTCTGCGGGTAACATCAGGCCTATTGGCTAGATATCGATTCGAACTCAGAATTTTTGCGTTGTGTTAAGTTTGACAAATTATCCAAACGGCAAATGCCCTAAAAAGTTACAAAACTCGTCGGCTTATAATGTTCTCTCGGGACTGAATTATCATAGCATTTGCACGGCTTCTGAACACCCACCACTCTGCCCAGGGCTTCGCAATGCATGCTTTGGAGTTTCCGCGGCCTGTCTCGAAAAGGCTTTAGAGTCCGAGCGCTATGATAGCCTACATCTGCCCTGTGGCGGCCTAACTCGCTGCAGATTCAGCCCAAATAACAGAAGGTTTGTGAGTATTGCTCCTCCCATAATTGATTACATGCGCGGCATAGTTAAAACCACTGAGAGATGCTTTATCGTGCACATGCACTTGTTGGCCTTAGGCATGCAACACCACTAAAGGCCACGGAGCTATAGGCAAAGTCATACAAAAGGATGGCAGTGTGCCCTGTTTATGCCCAGTGTGCCCTGTTTATGCCAAGCGATGGATGGCATTGGATGAGGAGTCGTTTTATTGCGGTGTGTGTGTGAGTGTTTGTGTGTGTTTGTGTGTGTGTGTGTGTGTGGGTCTATTCGCTCACTCAAGCGAATAGAATTCAGGAATTTTGTCTAAATCAAAGTGTGTGGAAGACTGGACAATAAATCAACCTAAAGTCAGTGACGAAAACGTTTTTTTTTGTTTTTTTTTTCATGCTACTCTTTGAGCCAGTTACCACAGGCGTGAGTGGTTTTTTAACTTTTAAACATTGTTTGGGTGTTACTAGTCTTGTGAGTGCAATGTGCTTTTTCGTGGTAGGCCGCATACGTCAAATGGAATTTTAACTTCAGCTTGGAACTTTATTGTGCGTAAAGGAGTAAGAAAATCCACATTTTCTGAAAATAAATAAATACATTTGTACAGACCTATTTATGCCACACCATGTTTCTATCCTGACTTGCTTACATCTGCTGGATAATATGCACACAGCCGACCGAGGATAGTGTAGCCCGCATCAGATGATGTAGGCGAATATCAGGGGCAGGCTTCTCATACCTATTATTGCGCTGCCCACCATGGGATCCGTTAGCACAGTAAAAAACACTGGCGTTGAAGCCGTTTCAAAATAACAGACTTTATATATTAGATTAACACTAAATTAGCGCCAGTATCCTCTCATTACATTACAGGAAAGCGACCCCCGCAGATGAGTTACTTCAGAGAGAGGGAAAGCTTGGCATGGTTTAGAGGGCTGAATTGAATAAGTGTAGCATGGAATGGTTTTAAAGCGCAGGTCAATCGATATTGTGACTATTAATCTGCAGCAAAATTAAAACAATGGAAAACAACAACAGGGATTAACAAATGAACCCCCTATTTGGTCAGGAGGCGATAGGAGAGATTGCCTATCTTGGTGCAGGGCAGCATTTGTCGCATTAACGCCAAATGTCTAACAGCGCTTAAACGTGTAAATGGTTATAAACGGTAAACACCGAAAATGTGTTTAGCTAAAACTTGTATTTTGATGTTGTAGACTGTATCACCTCATTGGCGAAACGCCGTTTTAGGTCCACCTAGTCGTTTCAAATGCATACAGGCCTGCCTCGATGTAAAAACGGTCCGCCTTCAAACTAAGTCCCTTTGAGGAACTGCGCTTAATTATTTTTGCCGAGATACTCGAGAAGAGGGGTACTTGAGATACTCTCTCACTCAGCAGGCTTTGGCATGTGAGGCGGACAGAGGCACCCCGCTGTGTTTGCAGCCTCGGAGGCGTATTCTCTTCTCTTTACGACTGTGATCTATTGCCTAAGTGTTGATGTTGAATAACCCCTGTGTGCCTGTTGGGAGCTTGTTTACATTTATATTACGATTGCAATGCTATTGCAAGGTGGCATGATTATTTGATATCAAAGCGTAGCCTCTTTTAAGCCTATACAATAATATTTGGATAAAGGATATACCTGGATAATTGGAAAAAGCTAAACAACCGTTTCATGAATAAGACATTATTTTCTCCAGCCTACAAGTTTTGGCATAGGCCTATGACTCTCTCCATGGAAGGTTTAATATATACCTCGGCGGAAGTGTTCTGTTTGGTTTAGTCATGCAGGCCTAGCCTTGATGGAAAGAGAAATGCATGGTATTTCGTATGGCTTGGGCAAAAGCGAAAATATCTGCGTCTTTCTTGGGTCCGTGCGCTTTGCTGTTGGCCTAAAAGCTGCAATGATCGATTTTCCTCTGTTTTCTCCAGCACACGTGGTCCAGTAATCAGGGCCCCCTTCCCTGGCGATCGATCGCTATTGATCCGTCAAACCCAGCGCGCGCCCACTCACATGCAGGCGCGAGAACCGGGCAGAAACGAGCGACATCAAGAGACGGACTGTGAAAACGAGAGACAGAGAAAGCGTATATGTGCTTCTGTGTGAGTCTGAGGGCGTGTGTGTGAGAGAGAGAGAGAGAGAGAGAGAGAGAGAGAGAGAGAGAGAGGGAGAGAGAGAGAGAGCGAACGAGCGAGCGAGAGAGACAGACAAGAGAGAGAGAGAGAGGGACGTGTGCACCTTACGCTCGATACCTCACCACACAGACGGTCAGACAAAAGACTGTGTCGGCAGAAATGAGAAGGATGATGGAAGGAGTAAGCGGGAGGACGAGCAAATAAAAATGTGAGATTCATTTAGCTGTACTCCAGTAATTATTTAACAGTGCAGGGTTTGCATTCGGGGAGAAGCATGCCCCAGGCATCACTATTTAGACAAGTACATGTTTTAATGTAGCGGGTGAAGATATGAGATTCACTGCAATCTGTTAAGATCTTATCTAGGCAGAATCCTTCACCTATTAGGCTACACTGCGTTCCCTCATAGACAGGCTCTCTCTTCCCTGCTGTGCATTAAACCTTTGTGATAGTTTGTGTCATAGGACTGGAAGCTTTCTGTTAGGCATACTCTAGCCAGTGCTAGACACTGGGTCTTGGCTGTTTCAGAGTATGAATCCTCAGGATTTGCTCTGTGTGGAAAAAGATTTTAGTGAATGTGTGTAGCATGGATGTGTGGGAGAAATGTGTGTAGATGACAGTGCATGAGTGTGATTGTGAATGTATGTGAAAGCATGGTGTGTGTGTGTGTGTGTGTGTGTGTGTGTGTGTGTGTGTGTGTGTGTGTGTGTGTGTTAGCGTTGATGTGGTATATGAAAATGATGGATGAGAGCACACAGGGTTTAGACGGCAGCAGTAAACAGATTTGACTGTGTAGGGGAGATCGATCGCCTCTGGCCCACTGTAATTAGACACACACGGGCCTGCTCCCACTTCAGCCACTTCAGCACAATCAACCTGAGAGCTGGGGGAACCCTGGCTGGCTCGCCATGTTTCTGTGTGTGTGTGTGTGTGTGTGTGTGTGTGTGTGTGTGTGTGTGTGTGGCTCGCTGTGTTTCTCTCTGTGTGTGTTTGTGTGTAAAGACAGTAAAGTCCAGAAAAAAAATAATTTTGATGTATTAGATTTAGAAACCAGAAATCTAGTAAAAACAACAAACAAAAACAAACATTTAACGCACTATAGAGCTCCAAGTGGTTGCAGCAACTGACAATCAGTTTTGTCTATACCACCTACGCTTTAAGGAGGGCTGTGTTGTTGTATCTTAAGCGGTGCATGTAAGAACCAGCTGCTTGAGCTGGGTTCTGGCGTGGATTTTCCTCACCACGGCTTAGGCGGACGGGGGACTGGGGGAGAGGAGAGCCGATTTAGCCCGAGGCTATTCTGACATGAGTCCCCACAGGCGTATCATCCCTCTGACCGACTGGGCAGGCTCCGTGGGTTAATTTTTCATCCCTTGCTCTCGCCCTCCCTAGTGCACGCAGAGCATGCACACTCATAACACGCTGACACGCAGAGACATTAGTGTGTGTACACACACGCGCACGCACGCACGCACGCACGCACGCACGCATGCACGCACACATACACACGCATACACACACACACACACACACACACACACACACACACAGAAAAAAAGTCTCAAAAATGAATGGCCAAATACAGATGCACACTTTATATGATTATGACCATATGATAAAAATTGTAAGCACATTTATTTGTTTTTTTAGACACCTGTAGTTCATCTGTGGTCAGAAGATTTTCAAGACAATTGTCTCGCATTTCACACATTGCATTTCTTTAATTTTGATTTAAATGTGCTTGTTTCGTACCATTTTTCATCCGCCATCTCCTTGATTTATAAATGAATTGTATAAGGAGTGAAACTGGTATTTGTAAAATAAATCTCTGTCTCCCTCTCTCTCTCCATCTATCTATCTATCTATCTATCTATCTATCTATCTATCTATCTATCTGTCTGTCTATCTGTCTGTCTGTCTGTCGATCTATCTATCTATCTATCTATCTGGTGCAGCGTGCAAGCGGAAGGAGCAGGAGCAGCACAAGGACCGGAACCTGGTGCCCAAGAAGCAGCGTCTGGTCTTCACCGACCTGCAGCGCCGCACGCTCATTGCCATCTTCAAGGAGAACAAGCGTCCGTCAAAGGAGATGCAGATCACCATCTCTCAGCAGCTGGGCCTGGAGCTCAGCACGGTCAGCAACTTCTTCATGAACGCCCGCAGACGCTGCTCGGACCGCTGGCACGACGAGCACCACCACCACCACCACCACCAGCCGCAGCAGCAGGGGCAGCAGCAGCAGCAGCAGCAGCAGCATCACGGCGGCAGCCCGGTCCAACCGGGCCCCTCCGCCAGCACCTTCTCCAAGGCCTGAGCGCTGGGGGGGAGCACGAGGGGGGGTGCCAGGCGGGGCAGGGGGGAGTGGGGAGGGCAGGGCGGCCCCAGGTGATGAGAATAACCACATCATCATCAACAACAACAACGCAGGACGGGGAGGGAGAGAGTGTGGTGGGCAGTTGGCAGGGGGGATTGTTAGGGTAACCCCTCCTTCCCTTCATCCACCACACACACCCCCCCCCCATTCCTGTCAATCATAACAGGAGATACCCAACCCCTCCGAAACATGAGATACTGCTGGATGGGAGGGGTTGTGTGAGTGTGGGTATGTCTGTGTGTGTATGTTTGTGTGTGGGATGTAAACAAACAAATATGTTTTTTGTGTGTGTTTATTTGTTTGTTTCCCTGTGTGTGAGATGTGTTTTTTTTTTCTGTGTGGGGTGTTTGGGTTCATGTTTTGTAAGCCTGACATCTCATGGTGTCTTTGTCCCCCAATCCAGAGCAGTTTGTGAGATGGTGGCTTGACGTTTCAGGCGAAACCTTCGAGCTCTGCGGGTTCATTTATTTGTTTGTTTAGTTTTGTTTATTCTTTTTGCGCCATGAGGTAGTCAATAACTAGAGCCCATTGTTTCCGAGGGTGGCAATAAATTGTAGAGCACACACCCTTTCACCTCAATCACTTCTCGTGAAGGGTGCTCAAAATGAGTGCAGGCCAACCGGACGAAACAACGAGGCGCAACAGAGACGAGATCAATCTGTGATACCAACAATCAAACACCAATTCATCACTTGTCCACTGCTTCCCAGCTCCGACGGCCATTTTAGCCACACCATCAGATTTCCCCAATTTCAGCATTCGCAACCCACACAAACATCATTCTGTATATTTGCCATCATTGAGAGGATTGCCATAACTAAACATGCAGCATTTTGTAGCTTAAGTCAATCCTGTGATAGCACTATTGTATGTGGACATTAGCCCACATAAAGGTCTTCTCTTCGACAGTGTTGGTGTGGGTGGTGCTTGGTGCTCTTGTGACACTGCTCTGCAGTTGGATGCATACTGATGGATCAGTGTGGCATTGCCACCTGCTGGCCATGTTTAGACATGCAGTATGTTTTTGGTTTGCAAGAAGGAGAGAATTTCAATCAATCTGTGGCAACCCAATATTTAGATGAGTGTTCCAGACTATCAAAACCACAATCAATAGTTGATTTTTTAAATAACATAAAATGTTTTGACTCAAAGCAGTAAAGTGCAATAACACAGACAGCGGTTAGGGAAATGAATTGTCACATGCATTCCCTGACCACACAGAGACTCTCTCTGACCCCAATTTGCCGGAAGCGTTGGACTCCAGAACTGTCAAACTCTCAAAGTGTCCAGGAAAGCTGCACTGATCCGACCTTGCTCGATAGCCATGGGCACATCAGTTCGATTTGTGCACGCATTCAACTACATTAGCATTTTTTATATTGTTTCAGTTCATAATGAGACGAAGGAGAAATACAATCAACAATCGAAGAGATATGATTTAGCTTAACGGGAGGCTAGTTCCTTCGCTGTGTTGTGGAAAGTGGCCAAACGTCAAGGTAAAATGTCACAGTATGATTGAGTGCCAATGACAGTTGCCTTATTGATATTCAGAAGAGATGGTGCAGCTCTTAACCCCTATTGGCCACCCAGGGAGGAGAGTTGCTACCATAGTAACAGACAAATCATGCAAAATGTACCCTACAGCTCCCTCTGTTAGGGTAAAACAACTTCATTCCAAGCTTCAAATCAGAAATAAGAAATCAACCTTGGGGGAAAAAATCTATGACTTCGCAAAGTCCTGTGGAAAATAACAGCTGTAAATATCCCTTTCTCTCTATCCCTCTCTTACTCTGTCATTCTCTACCTTACTTCTTTGTCAACCCTTTCCCTTTACCTCTCAACTGTTTCTCTCTCTACCCCTTCATCCTTCCCTCTTTTTTTCCCCCTCCTCTTCTCTCTCTTCTTCCTTATCTCTCTCCCCTCCTCCAATATTAATGCGGGTAAATAGTACCATAGACACAACGGTTCTATTAAATGTAACTATTGTGGTCTGTTGTGCGTAAACTATATGTAAAGAAGCACCTTGTTAATGAAGCTACTTTAAAAAAAAAAGAAAAAAAAAAGACTTTTCAAAAAGGGAGAAATAACCTGATACAACTGGAATCCAAAGGCAAAGCAGGAATCTTGTGTATAGCGGGGACTCCTGTACTTGTTTCTGTGTTGTAAAGAAGATGGACTTCTGCCCTGTCAGGAGTGACCCTGTACCCTCTGACCTACGACCCTTGACCCCGTCAGGACTAAGTCCGCCCACCTCCAGCTCACCTGTTCACAGGCGCTATAGCCTGGGGGGACTACCCAGAGCTCACCACCACCACCGACCCCTCTCGCCACCGCTCCTCTCTCAAATCAGTAGCATGTGGAGGGGTGTGTGTGAGGGTGAGTGGAGGGGTGGAGAGGGTGGGGGCATCGGGCCCGGTGGGCACAGCATCAGCAGGAGCAGTGGGCCCTGCAGCGGGGCACATGAGGTCAAGCAGCCAGAGATGCCTGCGGCGGGGAAATGGACGGCCAGCTCACTGTGTGGGGGTGCTGACGGACAACCACAGCAGCGGGCGTGGAGTGGGCATTCAGGTACAGGAGAAAGGGATGGGTTTTGTGGATTTTTTAAGCAATTATCCAAAAATGCTCTTGTTTGTTCCTCGTTTGTTTGTTTGTTTGTTTTTTATTTACTGTACTGTTCCACATGAAATGAAACAAAAAAACAACAACAAAGAAACAAAGAAAGACAGAGAGAGAACAGCAGAAACACACACCTTGTTTAAATGGGAACCAGTGCGGCTAGCTACCTCACATAAATGAACGTGGCGCGCCACTGATGCCAAAGATTCTTCAGCCTGCCAGTCCAAAGCTGCCCCCCCCCCCCAGCACCCCAACCAAAAACTAAACACTAACCCACCCACCACACCCCTTCACCCCAACTCACCACTGTCACCATCCTATTTCACAAGCGCACACACACACACGCAGAGCAGTCAGACTGCAGAAAGCCAGTGTTACTGAAGTGGCTCACTTGCAGGTAGAGTTGAGTGCCTTTTCCCTTCAACCACAGGTGGGACTGTTCTGGACACACACACACACACACACATATATACTGGATATAAATAGATATATACAATACATATGCTCACATACTTATTGTATACATATGCATATAGTACACACTTGCTCCCACTATTTCATGACGCATTTCTAAAAGAGGCTACCTGGGCTGTCGTGTAAATGGGCTTTTTGAACTTTCCATTGATTTCTACATTGATGAAAAAGAGACAGCACTTTGTTTTGTATGAGATGATCTGATCAGAGTTGTTTTATATCGACCTTGTCATGTACACACCAACAACAAGAACAACAATAGCAACAATCAGAGAGAATGATATTCACAACACAAAGAAGCTTTTCAATGTTGTACAATGTACACACACAAACAAACGCTCATGAACACAGACACATTCCCCGAAGAGCTATTTTTGTGTAATTTATAACGGGAATGTGGGCTGTGTCCATGGCAACAAAAGGTTTGTCTGTGCCATTAGTGACAGATATCACCCAATCATATGCCTTTGTCACACCTTCACTCATACACATCTGACCAATTGTGTCCTTGGAACAATCGCCCCCGACCAGCCCCTTTGCAGCAAACTATAAGAACTGGCAGGCATGTTTTGACAATTAAATTCTGATATACCTCAAATCTTTACTATAATGGTTGTGTTATGAAACAATAACAGTGATATTACTGATGACTAGATTAATGACTACTACTAAATAATAGTTTTGGAAAATTGTGACTTGAAGCTTTACACTTTCCAGTAATTTTTGGGTTTGTAGTTTTCTTTTTCTCTTTGCCTTTTTGTTCTCCAGTAGCATGTCCTCTGTTGTGTTTGAATCATTTGGCCATTTCACGGTTCTTGTTTCATTTTGGCTTGTGTGACTGAAAAGGGTGTATAGGCTTCCTTGTTTGTGATTGGGGAAGCAAGGGTTTTGGGCACAACGGCGTTGTGCATACATTTATTATTTTCTACATGTTGAAGTCTATAGCGTGGCTGAATGATTCTTCTGAAGGATCACAATCAATATTAGCTTTTGAAATCCAAATAATCAAACAGCAGATGATTTTTAATATTATTATTTTTTCCATTCAACCATTTTCATCCTGTTCCATACAGACTGTATGTTTCTGTTGAAGTAATGTTTCTTGTGTGTGCTCCAGTGATCCTGATATTTACCAAAAAGAAGTAAACCAAAATCAGCACCTCTCTTGTCAAGGTGCTAGCAATTATTTTATGCATGGAAATGATCTTACTGTGTAGAAACTACAGGATGACCCGTACCATTGTGGCGAAGGTGGGGGGGGGGGGGGGAGGAGTGGGGAAGTCACGACGGCCAGCTGACAGATTACGTTGCTCTTTTTTCGTCCCTCTTTCGCTTCTTGATGCTCGTATTTATTTGTTGTGTTTACTTTGGAATTCTTTCTCTGGAAATATGCATGTGCTCTACTCTCCTGTACTGCTGTCCCAGTTGATGATGCATCAGCAATGCATTGGAACTTGTATATATGAAACAAGGTAGGCATGGAAGGACATTACTGCTCACTTGTCTGTACAGAGCGTTTCTGTTTGTGTCACTTGTATTTAAATTTGTACGTTTTTTTTGTTTGCATCTATTTATCTATGTATTTATGTATGTATTATTTATTCGTTGATTTGATTGTTTATTTATTTACTTCATGAATTGTGTGTATGGTGGGCCTCAGTCTTGTCTGAGACTAATTTGACTCCCCCTCCTCCCCTACCAATGGTTAGACAGCTTGTGTGTATTCATTTTTACTTTTGCTTTTTGTTGTTTTGGTCTTTGCTCGACGTAGGCACTCTAACCTCAGAGAGAAAAAAACACACACACACAGAGAGCCAGTAGCGATGTCCTCTCCCTCCTCTCCAACCAAAACCAATCAATCAGAGCCAAGTGTCTTTGTGATGGTAGAAGACAATCAATTTCCAATGAGGAGGAGGAGAGAGAACGAACGGCGTAGACAACAGAGAGAGAATGAGAGAAAGAGAGAGTCACCGAGCAGCAAATGGCGATTCTGCCTGGGAGGTGGAGTGTGCCACAGGGAGGTTCTCAGAGCCACGCGTTGCCACGGTCCCCCAGTCTCACTGTCCTCTCCCCTCAGATAAGGTGACACCGATCGATCAGGGAATTTTTTTTTCCCCTTTTATGCGCAGCGATAGCGACTGAATTTCCTTCACTCTCCCACAACTCAGTGCACACACCGATGATGAGCAAAGCTCCAAACATGGAATAGTAAAATTCTGTCCCTAGTTTCCTACACCCACTAGCTGGTGAGAACCATCACTAAATCACAGAAGAAAGACAGCACCCTGCTGCCCCCCCATGTTTACTCTATGTGTATACATGTATGTGCTGTGTTTTTGTCAGCACATGATGATGATGATGATGATGGGGAAAGATGAAGGATCTGTTCTCTTTTGCACAGAAAGCTATGCAAACACTCCAGCACTCCTCAGCTATCTCTGAGGTCTCTCTTAAAACCCTCTGAGCAAGGAAGCCCCGTTCCTCCAGTCTTTCTCATCTCACCTGCCCCCCCCCCCTCCCCCCAACACACACACACACACACACACACAAGCTCATACAAACTCCCCGAGTGGACACTCATCCTTCCATTACTCAGGGCATAATGTCAGAATTCCTGTGTGAGAAATGAACCCATGGACAGTGGCATGCCCAGACCCACACATGTACGCAACGCACACACATGCACAATATACACACACACACACACACATACACATGCACACTATACACTCACACACACACACATACACAAACAGATACACACACACATGCACACACACAGACACAGACACACATGCACCCATATGCAACAGTAATTCTCACATGGCATTCATATCAGATGTGATATCAGTGTAAGAAGATATAAGAAGTGCCTATGCAATGCTGTATCCTTTATTTGGCCATCACACACACACACACACACACACTTGTGAGACATATCATAACTTCTCTGTTGGATTGAAAGAGCTGGATTAAATTTAGGTGCCAGCTCTTCAGCCATGGTTCACTAATTTGCCAGCAAATGTGTAGCACATCCCTAAATCCAGATGTTTCTAGAACAGATCAGGAGACTTGGACGGGGTTTGGACCAGACCATACAGACAACGCTTGGCCACAAGCACATAAAGGGGATCTGACTGAGGTGTGCACTTTTAACCTGACAAACAGAATGATCTCACTGGAACACAATGTGTGTGAAAAATTGTGTTTTTTCTTTTAAGGCTGTTTTTATGATTTCTGCAAATCGAGCCAAAGGGGTTCTGTGAATGGCTGCACTAAAAACAAAGATTGTAGGACTGACAATCTAACATTCACATTTCCCCATACTGCTCCTGGAGTGAGTGACATGTTTTAAAATGAACACACACACACATACACACACACATTCTGGCATCGTGCTCTTCTGAGAACCTCAACCTCCCAGTCTGAATCGCATAGGTAGTGACAAGCTGTGCAGTTAGTTGCATTCTCCTGTTGAGACCTTTTAAGAAGGGAAAAGACTGGAATAATATCTGTTTCAGAACATAAATGATCTTAAAAAGCATAGTATGGGTAAATTGTGTGTTTGATTAATTAAAATAAATAAACAATTGGAAAAATATGAGCTGATTCTTGGAGTTTCATTTTTAAACCACATGTATGTCTGATTATATGATGGATATATCCTTCACTTTACACACTAGTGACCAACAAGCCAGAAGAGGATTCTAGTCAGGGGAGGCAGTCCTGAGGTATGTAATGTTGCCACCTACTGGTTATAAAATATAAAGCAATGGCAATTATATATTTGTTGTAAATATATAGCGACTGAGCACTGCATTCTTCCTTGTGCTTGGGTGTTGCTGACAGACCAGCCATATTCCAGGCAGCAACAGAGAGAAATACACACATACATACATACATACACACACACACACACACACACACACAGCATGATGAAAGATACAGTGAGACAAGAGACAGTGTAACAACATGCTTTTATGATTTTTTTCTGCTCACAGGACAAAACAGTATAAAACAAACATACAATTAAAAAACACAAGACATTTATCTTTTTTCTATAAACAAGAATTATTTATTTTTTATGTTTGTCATCATTCTAGACAAGACTGAGCTGCTGTCATGGAACTGGATGAAATACTACCAACATTGGGAGGATGTGTGTGGACACTTTTAGACAACGGCTCTGGTCATTAGTTGTGTGTATGCAAGCTCTCTTCCACAATGTATCCTTCCCGCTCACAGAGGCAGCGCTCCCTCAGAATTAGGAGCACAAGACAGCTCGGATCTTCAGAGACAGTGTGAGGGGACACTCTCATGGATACACACTGAGAGTATGGAATGCAAGTCCCCCCTAGCCCCCCTTTCCTCTGTAGCTACTGTTTACCTGTATGAGAATCACTGTACAGTCAAAGCACATTTTCCACTCACATAAAGCTCCTGGCTGGTGTTTAAAGAACCATTCCCAAGGGCATTAGTGACACTGGAACAGCAAAGTAGCCGTGTAGCCATGGGTCATCGCACCCACGCCTAGGTCGCATGGATTCATTAAGGGATGAGGTCAAATGACCAAATTGATTTATGAAACGTAACAACTGCATTGACTCTGACCTCGTGGTGTCCTTGAGCCGTGTGGGTTTTGTGCAGTTCTCCACCACGTTCGCTCGTACTTCAGCAAGGTCTCTGAAGACTAGAGAGGGAGGTGTGGGCTGAACATGTGCCCTGTAAACACTTCCAGCACACCCCACCCTACTCTACCCCTGTGGCCAGATCAGAAGCTGCAAAGCTGCTACGCCACATCCTAGTCATACCACACACACCCCTGCAGAAAGCTTGAGGACTCATTTGTCCAAATGAGCATCCTTGGCGTCATTATGTATTAAAGCATGAGTTTTTATGGCGTTTGTTTTGTTTGCTTGCTCGGGTGAATGTGTTCCCCTGACCAGGTCATTGTTAAGATACTTGGTGGGACTCCAGGAAACAAAGAGAGTGTCACTGACCTGGAACTATAAGGACTCGAGACCATTCAACACGAGCGTACAAATTTGCCTATAGGTCCATTTATTGTCGTATCACTAATTGTTTGTATTGATTCATTATCTAAGTATAATAATTAATTAATTAATATTAATAATAACAGGAAGGGGTACCTAGTCCTAGGTGTGGGTACTGGCCAGGGCTGTGTGTCCTGAGAGCATCATAAACAGGTTGTTGAATGCAGAGCGGGATAAATAGATATATATCTATACAGCTCTGGTTGATTGATAGTCAAGTCAAGTCAAGTCTCTTTCATTTATATACATGTCTATATCATATCTATGATAGAGAGACTATTTTGAACACACTGTCTCTCTCTCCATAGTAACCATTGTGTTTGTTTGACAATGCTTTCAAGACACACAGCACAGGTCAGTGATAGGGTCACAGGTCTATAAAGGCCTTGAGAGTGACATCCCATAGTAACACTCCCCTAGTAACACCCCCAGTAACACCGCCAATCACACATACCTACAGTATATACAAAATAAAGTCAAATATATATCCTCTGAACTATGAATAGAGGGACATCCCATAACACACATGGTCCCAGGAAGACAGAGGATTTCTTTACAACGTATAAAATCTATTTCTTTAGAAAACTCAGCATGTCATTGACCGGGTGTTTGGTCACTGGAACAAAGTCTCTTCACAGGAACTAGTTCTAGCCTAGTGGGAATGGTCCATGGTTCTTGGTTGGTATATTGAATGGCAAACCCATATGTGTATCTGTGTGTGTGTGTGTGTGTGTGTGTGTGTGTGTGTGTGTGTGTGTGTGTGTGTGTGTGTGTGTGTGTGTGTGTGTGGGTATGTCCAGCCAGTCCCATGAGCAGCCTCACACACATCCAATGAAATTCTCACAAGTATATGTGTGTGTTTGTGTGTATGTGTGTGTGGGAGAGAGACAAGAGAAATGACTTTAGCATGCATAGATCAGATCTAATTTACTAGAAAGGAATCATCATGAAGAGTATAGCATTCCCGGATTCCAAATGTTCTTTTTTCTTTTTCTTTTTTCTATATAACTTTTAGAAATACCAACATGAGAAGTTGCAGTTCATAATGACAGCAATTTAGCTTATTGATACAGCTGTTGATAACCATCAACTCAGAACAGATTTCTGGTCAATTCATTTCACATCAAGGACAAATCATTCCTCTTGAATGACACAGGCCTACCCTCTGGGCATACCGACTTTGAGTCTCAGAAAGTTCTAATACATGTCCAAACTATTGAACTATTGACACTATCCACATCTGAAACACATAGTCCAACAGTAGGCTTTAAAAAGAAATGTTGATGCTAAAAATCTGTATACCTGCACACAAA
>NW_027468663.1:13217913-13250413 GCF_046254945.1 Alosa pseudoharengus | reverse complement strand
AGAGAATTGGGTATTTATTTTGTACCTCTCTGATGGTAAAAAAAAATGATGAGGAGGAACAAGGCTGCCAATGCCTCACAGCACCACGAGGCAGCGATTGAAAGATTACTGAGATGTTCCTGTCTTTCACTTTGTTTTTCATTAAAGCCTTTATCTTGAAGAATGGCGAGGCAGCACTCAGAAGGCTATGGAGAGGACAAAAAAAAACAGTGTGGCTTTATCGCTGTGTTAAATCTGCACTCATACCACAAGCTGAGAGGGAACGAATCAAACCAAGAGACAGTGAGATCAAGGTCATCTAACCATTACCAATCTGCTACAGAAGAAAGAAAGATCGAATAGAAAGATTTTACTTTGTTGTTTGATTTTTTTAACACTATCTTTTTTTTTCCTTCTTTCTTTCTTTCTTTCTTTCTTTCTTTCTTTTTCTCTCTGAGCGCTGTGTGTGTGTGTGTTGGGTGTCTTCAGGCATCTCCCGTAGGGCCCCTGGCTGCGTTGTTTCATATCATTTTCATATTGAACTTGCGAGCCCCTCCCTGTCCGCCACTGGTGGCTCCGCCATCACCCTTGCGGAAGGAGTACTCCACGGTGAAGTTGTTCCGCCGTTGACCGCGGCCGCGGCTCCACACGAACAGCAGCAGGAAGCAGAAGAGCACCACGCCCAGGAAGGTGATGCAGCCCATGGCAGTGGACACCAGGATGGTGGTGAGGTCCAGCGTGAACTTGAGGAAGACACGCGTGCCGTTGAAGTTGGTGTCGTTGAGCTCGCTGGAGTAGTAGAGCGAGCGGTTGGCAAAGAGCGCCGCGTCCAGGGCTGGCATGCCGCCCAGGCCCATGCCCATGCCGCCGCCGCCACGTACGGTCAGCGTGGCAAAGTAGGTGTCGTTGCCGCCGGCGTTGCTGGCGATGCAGATGTAGGTGCCGCTGTCGGTCACCTGCGCGTAGCGGATCTCCAGTGTGCCGCCGGGCAGCACCACGACGCGGCCACCTCCGCCGCCGGCCGCTCCGCTCCTGGGCGCGATGCGGCGCCGCTGCGGCGAGATCCAGATGATGGCGGGCGCCGGCTCGCCCTCGGCGTGGCACAGGAAGGACACGGGCTGGCCCTCGCGCGCCGTCACCTGCTGCAGCTTGCGGTTGCGTATGCGCGGCTTCTGGCACGTGAAGTAGTCGAAGAGCGCCGAGTCGGCGAAGCTGCTCAGCACCGTGCCGCGCACCTCGGAGGGTCCGGCGCAGACCGGCGCGCGGCCGTCGAAGTTGAGCGTGCGCCGGCGCTGCAGGATCCACAGCAGGCGGCAGTCGCACGCCAGCGGGTTGCCGTCCACGCGCAGCGTCTCCAGGCTGTTGACCGAGTGGAAGGCGCCCTCCTCCAGCGTCACCAGCTCGTTGGACGACAGGTTGAGCAGCCGCAGCTGCCTCAGGCCGGCCAGCGCGTGCGGCTCCACCGTCAGCAGGCCCGTGCTGACCATGTGCAGCTCCTTGAGCCGCAGGAGCTCACGGAAGGCCCAGGGCTCCAGCGTCTGGATGGGGTTGTAGGAGAGGTTGAGCGCGGTCAGGTAGACCATGTTGCGGAAGGAGGCCGAGGGCACGCTGGTGATGTTGGTGTTGGTGATGGACAGCCAGGACAGGTTGAGACCCTGGAAGCTGAGCGGCGAGATGTACTCCAGGTAGGGCCAGCTGTCGATCTCCAGGCCGCGCAGCGCCGACAGCTTGCGGAAGTTCTGGTCCTCCAGGGCCGTGATGCCCAGGTGGCGCAGTCGCAGGGTCACCAGGCTGCGCAGGTAGGAGAGCGTCTGGCCCGAGATGGACGTCAGGTTGCACCGGGCGATGGTCAGGTCCTCCAATGCCACGAGGCCAGTGAACGCCTTATGGGAGATGTAGACCAAGTCATTGTCACCCACCTGAAAAAGAGAACACAGACAAAATGACCGACTCAGGAACGGGAGGAGCAATTTGATTTGTGTACAATGGAACCCCCATTTCCCTGATACTGAGTCCGCAGATATGGAGGCTCCAGTGTATATACACGTTTGCAGAAATTGCATTGGATTCAGCCTGAGATAACTTACGAGTGCAGACAAGTTCATCCCCACCCACTCCAGCTAAAGGAACCTAGAAGCTTTCATCAATAAATGCAATACATTCATTGGCTTACACAACACAATGCACATATCTCAGCAGCTATTGATCTTTTTTTTTATGTAATTCAGACTGTTCTATGTATAATTTCACTGAGCACATCTCACACTGTTGTCTGTATTGATTATGTCTCACCACTGAAACCTTGCTCTCTGTCCTCCAAGAGTCTGATCCTTTTATTCAGTCGTCCATAAGGAAATTAATCACTGTCCTCTATCTATGCATCCACCATCCATCCATCCTTCTATTCTTCCCTCCATCCACCTATACATTCACCCATCCATCCATCATGCATACATCCATCTATCTTTAACATTTCATCTTTCCATCCACCTCTTTGTATTTACCCATCCATCCATCCATCCATCCATTTATTTATCCATCCATCCATCCATGCCTCTCTTCATGCCAGGTACCCACCTCCAGGTTGCGTAGGCTGTGCAGATCCTGGAAGGTGTAGTCCAGCAGGATGACGATCTTGTTCTCGCTCAGGTCCAGAGTGGTGAGGTTGCCCAGCTTGGCGAAGGCGCCCATGGGCACCAGCTTGAGCTGGTTGGCACGCAGACGCAGCACGCGCAGGTTCTGCAGGCTGGCGAAGGCGTTGGGCTCCAGGGTAGTGATCAGGTTCTCGCTCAGGTCCAGCTCCTCCAGCCGCGGGTAAGGTGCCAGCTCGCCCGGCGCCACCCAGCGCAGGCGGTTGCGGCTGAGGTCCAGCATCCGAGTTTCCGTCGGGATGCCCTCGGGCACGCCGGACAGGCGCCGGCGCTGGCATGACACGGAGCGCAGCTGGGCGGCGCACTCGCAGCGCGGTGGGCAGCCCTGGCACGAGGGGGCGGCCGCTAGGAGCAGCAGTAGCAGCAGCGGAGGAAGGACGGTCGCCGCCAGCGATGTCGCCATCGCCGGAGACCAGGCCAGCCTCGCTGTGCCCACCATCCCTGGCACACGCTGCTCAGGGCCCACTCAGTCGGAGCGGATCACCGCACCACTGACCTGAGAGAGAGAGAGAGAGAGAGAGAGAGAGAGAGAGACATTAAAATCTTACATTAAAACTTCTCCAGACGTTAGTACATTAAATCGCCATTGTAAGTTAGAGGGGGAAAAGGGCAGTATGCAATGCAAATGTCAGAGAAAAGGGAGGATAGAGAGAGAGTGAGGGACTGGAAGAGCAGAGGGGAACAGTGGAGAGGGGGATGGGTGGACTGTGAAGGACGCAGAGACCAGAGAAAGAGTGGAGAGGAAGACATGAAGAGAGAGAGAGAGAGACGAAGAGAGGGGAAACGAGTGAGAGGGGGGAGGGAAGAGATATAAAAGAGAGAATGAGTGCATTGTCAGGGTGATAAGGGGAGAGGAGAAACAGTGACGTTCCGGGAGAGAGAGAGAGAGAGAGAGATGGGGGAAGGGAAGAAAGAGGAGAACACATTTCAACACATCTGTGCTCCTGCAGAATGAACATGTTTCTGCCACATCAGAGCCGATACCGCGCAGAATAATGTACCATAGATCCAATCCACAGAATACTCACCATCCATCCACTGTCCCCATTAAGAACACTCATGTGAGACTGTAAGCAATAAAACGAAGCGATGCCTCTAAGCAAGTGTGCATCGTTGTGAATGTTTGCAACACCGGAGCATCACACGCGTGAGGGGTTCACAAGTGATTTGTGCTCACTGATGATGCGTTTCCTGCGCCATGTGTTACCTTTTCACACCACTGCACAGCACACACATCAAACTGAAGCCAATGAGATGATTCAAGGAGACAGGAGACTTTTGCCTGGAAACCATTCCTGAAATACCTGAGAAATGAATGGTATGTGTGTGAGTGTGTGTGGTAGATTCCACTTTAAATACATTACAGTAATGTTGTACATTACAAACAGGCATTGTGACTAGTCAGGGAAGAGTCTGTCTGCAAACCCTGTACTGAGTAACCGCGTATGTCTGTGCATGTATGTGTCTGTGTGTGTGTGTGTGTGTGTGTGTGTATGTGTGTGTGTGTGTGTATGTGTGTGTGTGTGTGTGTGTGTGTGTGTGTGTGTGTGTGTATGTGTGTGTGTGTGTGTGTGTATGTGTGTGTGTATCTGTGTGCTTGCATGTGTGCGTTTTTATGTGTACATGTGTACCATCTGCGAGTGTGCCTCCCTCTCTCATTCTCCGTTACGTAACGCCAACGCAGACGCCAGGAGAGACAGGAGCGCCGTCCGCTCAGTAGGCAGCATCAACACGGCGCGTCTTAGCCTCCCGTCATCACAGGGTTCACGAGGCCCATTACCTAACCAGCCACTAAATGATTCAAAATAAGGGGCTGTGTGCAGTGTTTCCACACTACTGCTGATATCGGCTTCCTTTTCTTCTCTCGCACTCTTGTTCTGTTGTTCTTTTGTGCTTGGCAGTGGTGTGCTTCCAATACCAACATGGTTCTAAGCCTCCGAGCAGTTGGAGCCAGACACAGACCATTAGACACTATTACACTGAGAGAGGCTTGGTGTTTGAAGTTATACCTGAGTGAAGACGCACTGCAGTTTATCCTGGCACTGGGAGGCTTAATGCCCAGGTCTGGTTCTGATATGGTGTGGGGGGGATCTCAGACAGTATCCGGCGCCAGTCTGGTCCACATTATGGCCAGATCTGCTCTAGAGCATGATGACCCTATGGATGTTTCAACTGGCAGAGGATCTCTTCTAGTTTTTAAACAGCAAACGGATGAAACTGACCAGCAGAGAGTCCACTCATCCTTCTCCACCTGGGCTTTCCATCAGAGCTCATGATCAGCACATCTTGTGTGTGTGTGACAACTCACCTAGCCGGCGCCCACATGTTTGCATATCCAATTGGCTTTACTAAGAGCACATCTTGGCTAATCTAAGTGTGTCAGGTGTTTGAGGCTGTGTTCAGAACAGGTGCTGTGGCCCCAAGAGATCTGAGGAGATCATCTGAGGTATCCGGTGCAGTCTGTGGTGGGGAGACGACCGTGGCTGAGCATATGCCGTCGGCGAGGGCTTCGGATTAGGCACGCCGACACGCCGGCTGCCTGCTGTTCCTGTCTGCACTGACTTCCCAGAAGAGACCGGTGGAGTTTTTTTTTTAGGTCAGTGTTAGAATAATAACAGCGGTAATAATGCAAATATCTGAACGATTTCATTATGCGTGGCTGAAGGGGACTCACACAGGGCTTGAGTCACCGCATAGACCTTGGGCCGAACTTTGAGCCGAGAGAGAGAGAGAGAGAGAGAGAATCTCATCTGGGCCGGTGGCCTAGCTCACAGCTGAGTGCCGGCCCGATTCGGCGCTGCTCTGGCGATTAGGCCTGGGACCAGATGGATCCTGGAGTCAGCCGTTTTTTTAGAGGGGTTAAGAGATCCATCGTCTGGCTTTGGTGGATAGAATCATTTAATTGGGTCAGTCCAGAGGCAGTTGAGGGATGGGGTGCGTGGTGTGCTCTGGCACTTAGATACAGGATGAGTCACTCTATATCTATCCATCTCTCTCTCTCTCTCCATTTCTTCTCTCTCTCTGTCTCTCTCTCTCTATCTCTCACACACACTCTTTGATTTATTTATCTCTCTGTGCATGCATACTCTCTCAATTTATCTATCTGCGCCTGTAACTCTCACCTAATTTATCACCCTTTTTCTCTCTTTCACACACACACACACACACACACATTCTCTCCATTTAATAATTCTTCTCTTTCCTCTCGCTCTCTCTTTCCTTCTCTCTCTGAGGGCCAGATGTAGGCCTACGTACATTTGCGAACGTAACGTTATCAGCGCCATGGACAAACCGCAGACTGCGAACGCTGTCAGACCCAAGTTTCCGTCGTATTTATCAATCGTTCAATCCTTGGTGTAAACTGCGCCTTTCTCTGCCTATCTCCGCCCATAAACGCAATTTACGAACGTCCACAACTGAATGGCAGAGCCTACAAGCGCAGTTGAATGAAGTTAACTGATGACAACATTAAAAAGAATCAAACGTTTAGCGATCATGAAATAATACCATAGATGATAAGATGTCAACGAGCAGGGAGATAATGAAGATCAGTAGTTCTACTCAAGCTACTTGTGAACGTAGGCTATGGAAAATTGGTCAAATCTAGCAAGTAGGAAAGTTTAAGTGAATGACGTGAAAGTGAACGGAAGACATTCGAAAGGCCAACGAAAGTTAATGTTGCTTTTGATAGTAGCCTACAAAGACTTGCAAAACTGGTGCTCTAAATAGCGATTCTGTTGTCTTTGAAATGTTCTCTTATTGAAGCATTGAACTTCAATTTGGATTAACACCTGCTTTTACAAGGCGCAAGTATTTAGGCGCAGAATAGACGTGTGCTTTCAGGAGCAGTCTTTGTACATACCGCGGAATACATAATTAAGCGCTCTTTACTCTTCCCTCCCATCTTTTTACGCTAAACTCCCACTTTCCCCTGGATCCTCCCATGAATGCATATGCATTACATGACAATCGCAATCTGCCACTTTCAGTTCCCGCGACAGGCAGTTTGCGCTTTTACATCATTGCGGCCTGTTTTTGTACATACCTCACAATGATTTTACACGCACGTTGCGAAACAAATACGCCTGAAGTGGGCGCAAAAGCGTTAGTACATCTGGCCCTCTGTCCTCCACATGCCCACTGGCTGCCACGGTAACGCAGTGCCAGTCATCCCAGTGCGCGTGTAGGCGATGCAGGGCAACCAAACACACCGGGGCTGGTCCTCACAAAACAGCATCCCTGTAGTAGAGTATCCTCCAGCTTAATTAGAGCATCAATACAGTGGGAACGGTACTTACACAGAAAAAGTGGTAATTAATCCCAAAGCAATTCTGTGGGTGGGGAAGAAGAAAATGAGGTCTGACCTTGTATGATTTTCACCAGCAAGCCAACGGAGGCCACAGTGCCGGTTCAGACCTCCATGGGGCCCTAAGCAAAATCCTGCTAAGGGGCCCTCCTACCTGAACTTTGAGCGCGAAAATGTCAGTCGCCCGCATTCAAACAAATAGAATATGCGATTATATTTCACAACTTTGCGAGGTACTGTGTCTGGGAAAGGCTGGCAAGCAAGCCGCAGACAGATCAGGGGATTCACTTCCCTGTTAGGTAGGCCTATGCTAGACCAGCAACAGGCACTGGAGTGACTCCTTTTTCTCCTCCATAGTAGCACACTAGTTGGGAAACTAGCACACTAATCACAAAGTTATCTGTGTGAAAATCCTGCTAAGGGGCCCTCCTACCTGAACTCTGAGCGCGAAAATGTAACCATGTTTTACAGTATCGTCTGACACCTCAGTGCTCCCAATACAATCATCCCACCCCATTTTGGATGTCTATGGAAGTTACCAAATATAGTGTTTTTCTATAAAGGACTAGGAGAAAGAAACATAATTGTGTGTGAATCACCTTCACACAGCAATAAATGCCCAGTTTGAGTGTCTGGGCTGTTTGCTTTTGATGCTTGCTGTACATATCCCCTTGCAAAAAATAACTGCAGTTTTTTCAAGTACAGTTCAGTTATACCACAGTAGGCTACAGTGCAGTCTAGTATTTTCATGTCCAAAATACTGCATTTCTGTAGTAATATGCAGTGCAATGCAGTTTTTTGTGTCTAAAACACTGCATTCCCTGCATAAGAACTGCAAATATTTACTCCAAAGCTGCGGTTTTCATACTCAGAAATCTGCAGTTTCACACTTGAAGTAATGCAGTTTTTTTTTTTGTAAGGGTCTGGTTGTGCTACAGTAGTAGCCTACTGGCTGACTTCACCTGTGTGTCTGTAGTAGGCTACTTGCCAAAGACATGAACTGGCTCCCCTGATTCTCTTATTATTTCAATATTTTTTTCAAACGTAGACTATTTTAAACAATCATTTTAATACTTCATATAGGCCTGATTTACGATGTGCATCTATTGTCCATGCAGCACAGCGAATCAAAGTTAATACATTAGGCTAGGCCTACTTTCCATTTTGCATACGTTCAGTTGTAGGCTAAAAGCTTGACTGAAACATTGTAAAACAATTAGTTCTTTTAAAAATGTATGGGAAGAGTGAAATCAACTATTAGTTTCGACGGGTCCTCGCATGTTTCTGCTGAAAACTGCTAGTTTCATCCCGAGCTGCACGTTATGAAGGCATTTAAAGATGCGGTCTTTTTTTTTTTATGTCAGTCGCCCGCATTCAAACAAACGGAATATGCGATTATATTTCACAACTTTGCGAGGTGCTGTGTCTGGGAAAGGCTGGCAAGCAAGCCGCAGACAGATCAGGGGATTCACTTCCCTGTTAGGTAGGCCTATGCTAGACTAGCAACAGGCACTGGAGAGAAGCATGTTGACATCAAACCATTGAACGAAGCAAGTTTACCCGACTGCTGTTCCCGCTGTCATTCTCGTGCCGTTTCTTCTGTTTTTCATGCCCTGAATGGTAATTTGGTTTCATGTTCATCTTCTTAATGTATGAGGCACTGTCGCTATAACTGTATAGGGCCTACTAACTTGTCTGTAACTAGCTTGACTCAAGAGGAGACGGGGGAGGGAGCCTTCATTAACTTGCGGGGCCCTACGCAACTTGCGTAGTGTGCGTATAGGGAGAACCGGCCCGAGGCCACACTGGATTTGTGGGGGCGATGGCTATCGGTTATTGGAATGTGTATGAAGAGTATAGAGTCATTGAACAGCAATTCGTTTTTGTTCGTTTTTGTCTGGTAGTATCTCAGGAGGTTTCAAGGACGGCTTGAGTTTACAAAACATTTTCCCCAACAGTGTTGATAAATCTGAGAAGTTCCACTAGTTGCAGCACCGATATACACAAATATTTCACCCTTCGACAGATCATTTACATCAGCGTGTAATAACACCTCTGAATTATTAACTCATGCTATATGCTAATCACATTCATTAGATCTGCTATAATGTGTTTAATTAACACAGCATTATGTATGAATTAATCAAATGCTAATTAAATAAATTCACCACCCAGTCATAGAAAATAAAGATGTTATGTGTGTATGGCACCATTCTGGGGTTTTCAGACGTCAACAATATTTCCACATAAATTCCTCTTGTGCAAGATGTGTACTGGTACTTGAAAATTGTACAAGATTTGTACTTGAAAAAGTTGTCATTCACACCTGATCTTTGTAGTTTGATTTTAAGTCTGATTTTGACCTGTCTGATATTCCAGATTGGATCAGCTGAATGGTCTGGTGTGTTCTTATACGTAACATAGAGGTGGAGGGGAGAAACAGGTGAAGCTTCTCCAGATATCACCATTCCACTGTTTGCTCCATACATTTATGTAAAATAGACAGCTTTTCAACATCTCTCCCATCCTGTGTAAAACACATTTACTTCCCCCTTACCTTTGTGTCTACTTCATATAGCGAAAGCATAGGATTACTCTGAAAATCAACTCATCAACTGTCAAAGTGTTATACAGAGACACCATGTGCAGTGATCAATGAAAACATGGAATCAAAATATCTCTATGTTAAGACTAGTGTCAAACAAAGATGTGTCATGTCTGAGTTCTTCATCTCAATAGATACAGCTTTGGTTATGAATCCAGACACTGGCACAACCACATCAGAAGAGCTGTGTTTGATGACAGTGTTGCTTCATCTTCATCATGTTAACTTATGCAAAGACAGATTACAGCAGCAAGATGAAAGAAGCCGTAAAAATGAAGGAAAGTCCAAGGTCATTCACGGCAGGATTAACGGCACAAGTAATGAGCTGTGTTCAAATAGATTAATAAAAAAAATATGGAAGATGTGGGGAAGTTCACAAATTTTATGCAAAGAAACTTGAGACATTAGTTCAGAATGTATCAGAATGATTCGGAAGATCTATTTCAGGAAGTGTTATTTCAAATGAAGATCTACTAAAGCGCTCCAGACAAAGTGGCTTGGACATATTACAGATGGACAAGAGCAACCACGTAAAAGCATTGACTTGGCTAGGGAAAGCAAACGGCAAGTCGACAGACAACTTGGAGAAGAACCAGTGTGAAAAAAAATAAAGCTCTAAAAGTATGGCTAGTAGCCACATATTAAAGTAACTTATTATCCAATTAAATATTCCTCCCACCACAGCAAAGCCTGCCAACCCACACACACACACACACACGCACACACACACAAACACACCAAACTGTGCCCAATGAATTAACACACCATCTTTCTCTTCTTCCCTCTGTCTCTCCCTGACAGAGGCAGTGTTCTGAGCTCAGCTCCACAGCCATGAGGCCAGAGAGAGGAGCATACAGTACAGTCATACAGTCAGCTCCACAGCCATGAGGCCAGAGAGAGGAGCATACAGTACAGTCATACAGTCAGGACACAGCCATGAGGCCAGAGAGAGGAGCATACAGTACAGTCATACAGTCAGGACACAGACTGCCTCCATACTGATGGAGCTCCCACTGATGCTGCTGCTGCTGCTAGTGCTAGTGTGTCTTCATCACCTCCCATCCTCCACTCCCACCCAGAGGAGCAGGGGGGCGCCGCGTGTGTCTCGTCCCACAGCACGGCAGTTGGGCCTGTGGAGGGTGGGGGGGGGGGTCAGGTAGGGAGAGTGACACACAGGGAATGATGATGCAGCCACCCAGTCGTGACGGAGCAGCCATTTTTTTACCCACACAAAGTGAATGGGAGAGGAGGAGGAGGAGGAGGAGGAGGAGGAGGAGGGGGATTGAGAGAGAGGAAGAGCGAGGGAATGAGCGTTCCTATCCTCTTTGTCACGCGGCTCTTGCCGCAATTGATCCCTTGCCTCTCTCTCTTTTCCACTCTACCACCATTCTCTGTTCACTCCTTCTCTACATCTCACACACACACATACACACACACACACACACACACACTAGCATTGAAGTGGCATATACAAACACATAAAGCCATATGTTTTCACACGTTTTATGTCTCACACTCTCTCATCCAGATGCAGAGAGAGGAACCCACTCATCTAAATAGTCTCACAGCATCTATGATCACAGTGTGACTGTGTGGAGATGTGACCTGTGTGTGTGTGTGTGTGTGTGTGTGTGTGTGTGTGTGTCTGGTGCCTTGGCTGTGAGAAGAAGGATGAGCTGATTGAGCCTTTGGCTGCTCCTCAGCCCCCCCCCGCCCCACCCCCCAACCCCCTTTCACCAGCAGCAGCAGCAGATGTGAGAGTGGGCCCCAGTCCACCACACTCTGACCACTCATAGGCTGAACCGGGCATAAGACTCCTGGGCCCAGCCTGGCTATTTATCTGTGAAGACAGCGAGAGGGAGAGAGAAGGAGAGGGAGAAAAGGAGAGAGGGATAGAGAGGCAGGGAAGGAGAGAAAGGAGAGAGGTGGCAAGTGGGAGAGAGGGGGGGGGGGGGTAGAGATGGAGTGAAGTAATGTCTGGTGAAGAGACAGAGAGAGAGGGAGCATGAGGGAGGGTAAATGTGATGTCCCTGCTCGGTCCGTCTGCTTGCTGCTGGTTGTCTGTCATTACAGGTATTGGCGGCGTGGGCGTGGCCAGCGCACCTGTCGTAACCTAACTGGCCTGTGCATAAAGGGCACGGGTGTTCCCCTGCTGGAGGAGCTGCGGGCAGGGGCGTCACTAGACCTTATTCACTGGGGCACGTGCCTTAGTAAAAGTCTCCAGTGCCCCAGTAAAATTCTAGCGCTGCTCTCGCTGGAAACGGCATTCATAAGCGCATCTCCGTGCCCGGTTTAGTCATGACTCGAGCCTGTCACTTACCAGCCAATAAAAAACAAACAAGGAAAAAAAGAAAGGGGCCATAATAGCCAATCAGGAAATAGCACCTCTGTAGCTGGGTAAGATTGAACGCAACAACCAATGAAAATCGTTCACATGATTCTTCACTTTGAGCGCAAAGTAAGTCGTCCCCTGTTTTAATGTTACAACAAATTCACAACTTGTTTGACAGGAAATATGACAAGTTGATCGATGTTAGAGAATGTTGCCCACATAATTAGCATCTGTTTTTCAATGCTTAGCGCCAAATTTGTAGCCTAAATTTAGCAACAGTTTACCAGCTTGTGCTCTTCCCTGATACACACACTCACACCATGCGTAGGCTGCATGCAAACATGCGGACAATTAATAATGATTTACGTATACTGTAGAGAGAGTCCTGTAAAAGTAGCCTATACTGTTTGTGAAGCTGTCCTACTGTAAAACTAAACATAGCCTTCTGATAAACTATTCAGAGATGGACATCAGACAATTCTTCCTGAACAGAGGCAGTGGGAGAGGAACAGTGAGGAGAGATGAGGAGGACGAGGGAGGTATGATAATTGCCCACATTAACGGTAACATTAACATTTATGTTAACGTGCCAGTGCTGTGATTTGATCAATGGTTTAATGGCAAACTTAAATAAGTTTGCTGCATTTGCAAATGTAGCCTATAATAATCTACACAGACTCTGTGTAGATTATAGGCTACATTTGGAAATGTTCACCAAAAGTCAATATGAAGGCTTTAGTAGGCTATTTAAGCTACAAAGAACTGCAGTATTGCCAGGATGACTATAGGACCCTTGCCTGGGAGGGAAGTATATCTCAATTTTGACTAAAAAATAAGCTTTCCCTTGTGTTAGTAGGAAAGCCTATTAAATTCATGCAGTGAGTATAGGCCTACTTATTCCTATGTGTTAGGATGTTGCTGAATAGTGGTTCTTGCAACAATTGAGGGAGAGAGTGCTGGTCCTACAGTATGACAGTGACAATAATGATTTTGAAGCTTGTAGCCTATCAATAGGTTAGCCATTTATTTCATATTGCGCGCACATTTATTTATTTATTTATTTAATGTATTGGGAGTTGGGGGCCTGTGCCCCAGCAAAGCTCTAGGTCTAGAATCGCCCCTGACTGCGAGGCTGCTGTTTTTTGGGCCTTCGTGGGCTTTGTTGGACGGCCTAGTTTTTCCTTTGTTTGTTTTTGCATCCACACATTTCACTTCTCAGTCCATATCACACTCATGCACTTCGCCCACACCTGACTTCTTCATATTTACTGACACATCTTCAAACGACATCTTCGTTCGTTTTTTATTAAGTTTTGTAAAATAAATTAAGTAAAAGTTGACCCTTGTCCTCCTTTGTTCTGGTTATGGCCTTTGAGCCAGGCCGTAACATAAGAAAGTTGAGAGAAAGGGTTCCAGAAGGTCTAGGAAAGCAGAGAGATTTAGACACAGAGAACGTTTTGCAACTGATACAGCCAGGTGTGTGTGTGTGAGTGTGTGGGGGGGGGGGTATGGAGTCCGAGTTAAAGGTAGAGAAGGAAAGAGAAGCAGCGATGAAAAAGAGAAAGAGACTAAAGTATGAAGGCAATGAAAGACAGAGACACAAAAGAATACAGAAGGAGAGAGAAACCCATATACAGTATGAAGGTGGTGAGACAGTGAGAGGAGTGAAATCAAAACATCAGGATAGAGAGGGGAGAGCTGAGTTGGACGTTGGATGGTTGGCTAGCTGGGTGATTTATCCAGTGGGCCGCAGCCCCTCTCCCCTGAGCTGCATCACACAGGTCAGTGGGCAGCCCCGGCATGAATCAAACACGGCCCAAGGACCACCGCCACAGTCAAGGACACACACACACACACACACACACACACACACACACATACATACACGAGAGAAAGAGAGAGAGAGAGTCACCTCCACACATCACTCTCACTAGAAATGGAGGGAGAGAGATAGGAAGAGATAAAGAGAGGGGGAAGACAGAGAGTAAGAGAGAGAGATGGGGAAAGGCAGACAGTAACAGAGCATGACAGATAAAAAGAGACATGAGAGGGGGAACAGAAAGAGTGAGAAGGAAAAAACAGAGAAATAGGAAACTAGCAAAACTAGAGCAAAAAGGGGACTGGAAGAAGGGTGATGGGATAAGACAGTGGAGAAATGTGATGAAGGGTCTATTCTCTTCTGTCTAACTCCTCATCCACTTTGTGTTTATTATGTGAATAGGCTTTCACTCTCCGCCTGTCACAGAGTAACGAGAGTGTCTCTGCCTCTCTCTCTCTCTCTCTCTTTCTCTCTCTCTCTGCCTCTCTCTCTCTCTGCCTCTCTCTCTCTCTGCCCCTCTTTTCCTCTCTCCCTGTCTCTCTCTCTCTGTCTCTCTTTCCCTCTCTCTGCCTTTCTTTCTCTCTGCTTCTCTCTCTGCCTTTCTCTCTCTCTGTCTCTCTCTCTCTCTCTGCCTCTCTTTTCCTCTCTCCTCTCTCTTCTATCCATCTCTCTCTCCCAGGACTCTAGTTAACCAGTTTTTTTGGGGCCCAGGCCTAATGACCATTAGGCCTAGGCCCCAAAAGCTCAAATGTCTCGTTTAGAGAAGGCTGCTAATTAGGCCCTGTTAATTAATGTCAGCCTTTGAGTGCCTCGGTAGACAGTCCTCATCGGCGACTGAGTGAGTGAGTGAGTGAGTAAGAGTGAGTGTGGGGCAGGCCTCCCACATGCCCCAGGTGACCACATGCCCCAGGTGTCCACATGCCCCAGCTGTCTACACTATCTGGAAGACAGGCACAAGGTCTGATGTATCATTCAATTAATCATTCGCTCAATCAATCAAACTTGATAGCACCTTTCATACAAACTTGCAATGCAAGGTGCAATTACATTTTTAGCCATTCAAATGTACATTCTTTCAGCATATTCCTTCCTGCATAGAAAACAAAAGGGATGATTCATGTCGTCCACTGAACTGAATACTGCCTTTTTCCTTTCATGGACGAAAGGCTGACTGTGATGAGCATGACTGCCAAATAGAGGATGAATTGATTGAATTTAGAGATGAATTTAAAAGCCATAGATGCAACATGATCAATTACTGGGTGACTCTCGCAAGCTGCAATTCATTGCATCAGTTCAAATCGCGATTTCAATTAAAAGCTGATGAATTGCTCAGCCTTAATTCTGTCCACGATATAAGGTGTATCACATTTGGCACCCCCTAGTCCGAGTCACCGGGCTTCTGAGTCACTCTACATGAACTGCCCATATCAGCACTAACAGACAAGAGCAAGTGACAGGTGGAGATCAGCGGGGCTGAGTGACAGGTTGAGATCAGCGGGGCTGGTGTCGGCTCAGGCTCCGCACCTGCCAGGAAAGGCAGACACATTCTCTCCCTTCTCCCCTCACACTAGCCAGCCTGCCTCAATTAATACATCACACACAGGGCTTTATGCTACCAAGACAGTCTCTTACGCCCCCTCCCACACTTTCTCTCATTTTCTCATTCACTCACTCCCTCTCTCTTACTCAGTCTCTTTCTCTCTGTGTCTCTCACTCGCTCTCTCTCTCAATCACTCACTCACTCACTCTCTTTTTCTCGACCACTTTCTTTATCACTATCTCTTAGCATCTCAATCATTCCCTCCATCCCTACCTCTTTTTCTCTTTCACTCTCTCCCACAGTCACTCACCTTCTCTCTCTCTCTCAGTATCTCACTCACTCACTCACTTTCTCTCTCTTTATCTTGCTCTCTCACTCACTATAAGTTGCTCTCTCTTATTCTATCTCTCTAAATAATGTCCACCCTCCGTCCATTTGCCACAAGAGAGAGGACTGAGAGCAGCACAGTGGACGCCGGCCATCATTCACTCACCCCGTGTGGGGCAACAGATGTCGTTCCTGTGGCTAACTTTCCCTTCATCACTGTCAAGGTGAAGCGCCACAAGAATCTGTGCTAATGTTATTCTGTGTCCAGTTGCGACGGGTCAAACACTGTATTGACATTCTGACATGTCATGATATTTAGTTTACCACCACTCTAATGAATATTTTTACTATACTGAAAGTGTTTCCATCGACGTAATGCAATGACGTGAGTGAAAACCATACAGCCAAACGTCAGGATGACATAAAATATGATCACTGACATTTATGGATGCACATACTACTTGGCAAAAGCAAGCGAAACTGCGCTACAGAAACAACCAATATTGTGTATTGTGCACACTGAGGTTTTCTTTTATCATCATCACAGACAGTCCAGGAGAACTCTTGAAGAAATACCTGTTTGATCTCTCTCCTCTCAAACGGCGAACAGTCATTGAAATCCTAGACAAAAAGAACAAGTTCCTCCGTCAGCACATTAGATTCTCTCTGGAGAGAACAGATGCCGTGTGGAGGAGTGGTTTTTTTTGGCTGAGGGAGAGGCTCTTTTCTCGCTGAGTCTTCGCCGCACTCATGAGAGGATGATGCTCAGCTGTGAGACTTCCTTCCTGTCGGAGTGGATCTCCTCACGTCGGCGGAGCACTACTCCATTTCCGAGTCAAACAAGGACGAGGGAGCTGAGCTCGCTCGCGGGCAGAGGGCTCAGACGGGACAGGACGGGCGGGAAAGAGTGAACGCAGAGCACACGGGGCAGAGGGCAGCAGACTTTTGCCCTTGCCCACTCTCACACACCCAAACGGTTAGGGCGCATGGCCAAATCCACCCACAGCAATCTGGACGTGAGAGACCCTCAAATATGTCTCTCTATTTGCATGCGCTGTGTTGTGTGTAATGCTGTAACACTGTGCTTGGCCTCTAACACTGTAAACCTTAACAGAAATCATCCTCAGTAAGGAAAGGCACAAAACACACAGACTCTCAGACACACACACACACACACACACACACACACACACACACACACACACACTTGCTGAATAGGACAAGGAGCTATTATGTAACTGTCTCTCAGTGTCTGCGTGTTCTGTAAGGGAGGAAAGGGAGATTCTGCCTCCTCCAAATTGCAGCTTAAGCCGGCACACCAGCACGGTCTCATTATGCATATTTCATCAATCATCCATCTTCATTTGGCAGATGTCTCTCCTTTGATTAAAGAATTACTCCAAGTTTGGTGGCCAACAGCAGGATTAATTCAATTTTATCTCATTTTATGTGGAGCATCACCACTCAGTAAGCTCGCCAGCCGGCATTAACATGCCAAACACAGAGTGCCATCCACTCAGGTCAAGAGCATCAATAAAACCACTAAAGGTAGGAAGACAAAAACCTGCTGCCTTTCATTTAATTGCTGATCAATATTCACATGGGCCATCAATCAAAGCTAAAATTGAGCAGTACTGTGAAGCCCCAACTCACCTCTTGAGTAAATTAGCTCTCCGAAGTGTTACGTCTTTATGTGCTGCTGTCATCACGCTGTGTTCAACCAGACAGCCCCGCACACTGCCCGCAAGCCGGCTGATTGAAAGCAGGAGTGTCAGCTTGAGAGGAGGTGTGCAAATCTTTCCATTTGAGCAACAGAAAATCAAAAATCAAGAACGCAGAGTTGGAGCTGAATAGAAGGGCTCGCAAACGAAACAGGCTGTTGTGTGGGAGGGTGGAGGATGGGACAGCTTTCAAAGGTGCTTCACTGTTCTCACCAGAGAGCCCCCTGAATCACAGCAGGCAACGCCTGGGCTGCTGTTTTGAATGACTTGCAGTGTTAATGCTTTATGATTCAAAGGACTCACACATTCATGAATTCATGAAGCTCCAGTGCCTAATATTCAGCAATGTTTCAGTGCAGTCACATTTCTGGCATTCAGTTTATGTCATATTTCGTTTTTTAAATGTGTGTTTTTATAGTACATTCCTCATTTATAACAGGAAAGTATGCAGACATTAAAGACCATACTGTAGTGCTGAGAGTAACAAGTGATCACATACTCAGCAAACTTCAGCTCCCTCTTTCTGACTCCTGCTTTAGAGTTTCATTAGTTTCCTCCCGAAGAGACACACAAGCAAAGGGAACCAGATCTTAGAGTGTGTCTGTGTTTGGACAGACAAAGAGAGAGAGAGAGTGGGTGACTGTGTGTGTGTGGGTGTATGCGAGTGTGTCTATGTGCATGTACTGTGAGATTGTGTGTATCTTTCTATGTCTCTGTGTAGGTTTTGGTCAATCTGTCTGTCTGCTCTGTCTGTCTGTCTGTCTGTCTATCTGTCTGCTCTGTGTGTGTTGGTGGATAAACAGTAGGTTAAGTCTTCCTCTCGGCAACTCAGTCCTCATGTGATCAGATAAAGCAAGAGGACAGCCAGACACACACACAAACACACACACGCACGCACACGCACACGCACACGCACACTACCTCATACTCACTAACCTACTACCTCATACTCACTAACCTACTACCTCATACTCACTAACCTACTACCTCATACTCAGTAACCTACTACCTCATACTCACTAACCTAGTACATCATACTCACTAACCTACTACCTCATACTCAGTAACCTAGTACCTCATACTCACTAACCTAGTACATCATACTCACTAACCTACTACCTCATACTCAGTAACCTAGTACCTCATACTCACTAACCTACTACCTCATACTCACTAACCTACTACCTCATACTCAGTAACCTAGTACATCATACTCACTAACCTACTACCTCATACTCACTAACCTACTACCTCATACTCACTAACCTAGTACCTCATACTCAGTAACCTACTACCTCATACTCACTAACCTAGTACATCATACTCACTAATCTAGTACATCATACTCACTAACCTAGTACTTCATACTCACTAACCTAGTACCTCATACTCACTAACCTAGTACCTCATACTCACTAACCTAGTACCTCATACTCAGTAACCTAGTACCTCATACTCACTAATCTAGTACATCATACTCACTAACCTAGTACCTCATACTCAGTAACCTAGTACATCATACTCACTAATCTAGTACATCATACTCACTAACCTAGTACTTCATACTCACTAACCTAGTACCTCATACTCACTAACCTAGTACCTCATACTCACTAATCTAGTACATCATACTCACTAACCTAGTACCTCATACTCAGTAACCTAGTACCTCATACTCACTAATCTAGTACATCATACTCACTAACCTAGTACTTTATACTCACTAACCTAGTACCTCATACTCAGTAACCTAGTACCTCATACTCACTAATCTAGCACATCATACTCACTAACCTAGTACCTCATACTCAGTAACCTAGTACCTCATACTCACTAACCTAGTACCTCATACTCACTAACCTAGTACCTCATACTCAGTAACCTAGTAATTCATACTCACTAACCTAGTACATCATACTCAGTAACCTAGTACCTCATACTCAGTAACCTACTACCACATACTCACTAACCTTCACCCATCTTAGTGACTATGTTGTTACGTGTGAGTAAAGAAAACATGTGACATGATCCATGTCCATGGTGCTGAAATCACTAACACTCTAACGAGAGATTTCTGAAGACGCCCTCTTAGAGTGAGAAGAAGGATTATCAAATACTAAAAAAGTAAGAAGGAGATGATACAGGGGGTAGGATGATGAAGCTGTTGCATGTTGGGAGTGTGACAGGAAAGGAATGAAACCAAGTTCATAAAATGAACGAGGTAGGAGAGATATTGCTCAACCAATGCCAATGGCCCCTTTGTTAGCTATCATAGCAATGCGTCCCCCCTTCAGTACTACACTACTGTAGATGGATGTGACTGTAGTAAGACCAAAACTGGGTCAGAAAAATAAGGCAAGGGAAACTTCAAACAGCAGTGGCTAAAGTCTGCCAGCAAAGGATGACTCAATCCAATCAGACCCGGAGTCATCCCAGTCAGTGTCTGACACAGGATCAAAACCAGGGGAGAACTGGACCTGGATGAAAGCAGGGGAAGGGACAGGGGGTCTCCTGTTTACGGTTTGCAACGGGCTAAAAATGGAACTCTGTGCTTTTGCGCTTGATCATCTGAAGTTGTTTGGTTCTCCCCAACAGCCATGGAAAGTACATGCATTATTAAACAGTGAAAAATGTTTCGCCCCATGTAGAGGCTATCACTTGGAGTGCGTCCAAGGAAATGAGGACAGACTGTTGGGGCTGGTGGTGGGGTGTGGGGTACGCTTGGAGCGATGGCCGATCTGCTCAACAAAGCATGAGGACAGAGCTCAGGGAGTTGCATACAGACCATACACGCACCCCTCCCTCCAAACCACATACACACACTTTCAACATAAACAAACATACACACACACAGACACACACACACACGTCGGTATGTGCAAAATTGCCCTCCAAACACAGTCCTGCTGCTCCTCACTTGTAAACTAAGAGACAGCACTGAAGCACCGTGTTGGTTGCCTTCTGTAATGACTAAACTTCAGTGCAAAACAGTGGCAAAATAATTGGTTTGCTGTGTTCCCAGCACAAATGCAAGACAAAACTTCTGCAGCATACTGTAATTGACCTGTTGGTCATTTCCACTCTGCAAGAGCAAATGAAAAATCACTAAAGCTGAGGGCCCTGAAACTAAATTAATTTGCACAACCTTAAATGACCGAAACTCTGACAGAAAGGAGAAATTGAGAAATGAGTATAATTTCGGGAGTTTTTTAATGAAATATTCTGAAATGCTTAACAGTGTGGGCAAACTCTGTCTGTAAAGCTGAGGCCTGAAGGAAGATTAATTTACATAATCATTTAGCTTACGAAAGTTTTACAGTGAAGATGCGGAGTTTTGTGTGCAGCTGAGAAAGAAGTGTAGTATGGGCAGAGTTTGTGATGGACTATCCTCACAGCCTTAGCAGGGTTGGGTAAACCTGCCTTTGAAGTTAGTATGGGCAGAGTTTGTGATGGACTATCCTCACAGCCTTAGCAGGGTTGGGTAAACCTGCCTTTAAAGTTAGGGGTACCCAAAGGAGGAGTCATCTCAGGCTCTGCCAAGCTCTCAAGGCTTGATGCTACTTCAAACCTATTGGTGGATTAGTCATGCCTTCAGAGTAGAGGGCTACTGTGAGCTTTCCAAGGCCCAAAGAGGCAGTGAAAGTTTACTGTTTACGGTAATCAGCCAATGTACATGGACGACAGAATTTGTGGCCATCTATAAAGTGCCACCTAATTGGCATGTTTGTGAAAATGTGGCCGGAAGTGAGCACGTCACATGCCATTTTTTAAAAGATGGTGGCAGTCAAAATTGAAGATGCCACCACAACATAGCTGACATTCCACCTGAAATGTATGAGCTGGCTTATATCATTGCATAAGTTCTTAAGAGCCTTCTGTGCATAAACCCAATTGGGGTTGAATTAGGGTGAATTAGTTATCCTATAGCATCCCCTATTGAAATGAATGAGGCTGGAACTTCCTCCCTCTCTCTAGTTCTATACCTTCATGGTTAAATCTACAGAGGAAGTGTTTGGAATAAATTGACTGTAGCCAATAGCACTTTCTCAAATATGTTTACATAAATCCAGAGAGGAGGGAGTTAGAATAAATATAGGCCTACAGAACAAAATTTATCAAAATTAGCTAGTTAAAACCCCACAGAGGAGGGATTTCAAATGGATTTGCTGCCTTTTCCCCCAAATAAGCTAGTTAAAAGGAAAATAACTGTGTGGTATGTTTGTGTTCAGCAATAAATATTTAAAAGTCTTACAGAATGTTTGCTACTGTGGGATAATTCTCTTGTCTGTTTACTTTAGACCGTTGTCAACCCTAATGCCAGTATCGGTTTGAATGGTATTGTGTGTGTGTGTGTGTGTGTGTGTGTGTGTGTGTGTGTACGCGCGCAGGCCTATCTCGTTCTCTCTTCCTAATCCCTCCACCTCCTGAATGTCGGCGTGCTCACTCTCCCGTTTACTTCCGAAACCGACACACGCACGAGGGATGCAGAATGACTGAGAGAGAGAGAAAGAGAAAGAGAGAGAGAGAGAGGGAGAGAGAGAGAGCGAGAGAGAGAGAGAAGTGCAGTAGTATGGGAGAGAGAGAGGGGGAGAGAGAGAGTGTGTGAGAGAGAGAAAGAGTGTGTGAGAGAGAGAGACCACCAAAGGAGATAGAAGAAGAAGAAAAGGATTCAGTGCAGTGTGCAAAGGGGGAGAAGGATGTTCAGTGGAGCCTTACAGTATGTAGCTTTGACTTGGGAAATGACTTCTGGATTAATACCCTCATTTGCGTGTCATTTACGGCCCCACATATGACAGCATTACAAATTCCTCATAATTAGTGGTGCTTTAGGGCATAATTATGGGTGCAGCCTGGTGAGCGTGCTTTACAAAATAGCTAAAACATTTAGCTAGAAATGGCTCACTGTTACAAGGTGTTTGTCACTGGTCTACTCTAGAGTCATTAGCTACAGCTTGGGTTCACTTGCAGTTAACACAGCAAGTGGCAGCCCCAAATGTGACTGGGTAATTCAACGAGAAACTCAGTGCATCTTGCATTTATCTTATTCCCCTGAGATCTCTGTTCAAATACTGTGTGCAATCCAGTAGCTCTGCATCTATTTGGAGGCTGTCGTCCAACAACAACAACCCGCTGCTCTGCTCCGCTCCCATAAAGCACAATCCGCAGCTAAAGAAGCAGATATACTGTATGTTAATCGCAGTAGGAGACGCAAGCCTAAATATATCTCTCTCGGTGCTGCTCTTGAATATATCCGTCTTTGCCATGGCACTTCTCAGCTCCTGAGACGACCGTAAGTGAGGCGCACTGACACTGATTATCTGGCGAACCTGATCGTGCTCCACAAAGATGGTGTCATTTGCCAGGAGTCCCAGTGTGACCTCAGTGGCCGGTCGACACGAGAGGAGCGGCCCCTGAGCAAGGAGTGGACGGAGGGGAGAGGAGCGATGACACGGCTGACTCAGACAGGCTCTCTCTCTCTCTCTCTCTCTCTCTCATTTTCTCGTCTTGTTCTGTCGTTTTCTCCTGCTCTCTTAATCACTCTGTACTTCCCTTTCTCTTTCTGAATCCTCCTTACATTTTTTGTGTCATGGCTATCACAAATCTTTCTCTTGGGTCTGTCTCTCATTTGGACTCTCTTTGTCTCGCTCTCTCTTTCTCTCTCTTTCTCTCTCTCTCTCTCTCGCTCTCTGTCCTTTTCTGTATCATTTCATTTCACCAATCCTTTTCACTGACTCTCATTTGGTCTCTCTTTGTCTCTCTCTCTCTCTTTTCTGTATCATTTCATTTCACCAATCCTTCTCCCTGACTCTATCTCTGCACATAGCACCAATTAGACTGTGAGTGGAGGAGCCATGCAGCCCACACAGACTCTCAGGTGTGACTAATGAAATTTAAAGCCTAGATTCCCCTTCCAGTAAAGGAGGAGGATCATTCCGCAAAGTCGCGCACACGCTCGGCTATTTCACACGTGTCACAGGACAGGAATCTCGCAGAGGGTGGCAATCAGACACCCAGGCCGACAGGGGAGGTCAGATGGGGGTCAGCCAGGGGTCAAAGGTCAAGCCGTGGCTCATCAATGGTGAAGTTGAAAGCCATCTGTGGGGTTTTATAAATGGAAGTGGCCGGTTCACAGCGAGTCATGGCCTTTATGAGCTAGGGGCTGTAAATAGCAAGGCATGGTGATCAGAGAGGTGTTACAAAGTGACTTGGATGAAAAGCCCAGAGATTAAGTAGATTAAGGTAAAAAAAAACTGCCGGAAAGTCACCAACTGCTGTTACTATAAGCAGATATTGATTGAATTAGAAGATACTGAACATGGCATTGGTCACACAAATTGAACTGTTTTCTGACCAATTGGAAAAATGAAAGCCAAAGCTAGAAATAGTATTCCCTCATATAATCGTAATCCTTATCTGAGAATAGGGATGTAACGGTATGAACATTTAACCTCACGGTTATAGTGACCAAAATTATCACGGTTTTCGGTATTATCACTGTATTTCTAAAAGTGTGTTCATTATGTTCAGAAAGCACTGATAGGCCTACACAAGCTGAAATAGTTTCAAAAAGTGTTCTGTTCACTTTTTTCTTCATGTTTAATTGGCTATGTGCTTATAGCTTAACTTACCCTACCATAACTTGGAGTTTGCTATTTCTGTTATTTGGATGCAATGAGTGAGACCAAAGTAAGCGTTCAAAATAAAACTTTAGGCTACTGTATTCTCCTGATAACGTGAGTGGAATAGATTTAATGTGGACGTGAACATAAAAAGACGCAGAGTGGCTACATGATACAGTGCACATTTTGTGGTGAAAAAGTTACGCCTTTTAAAATCAGATGTAGCCTAATCAGAATCGTAGTTAAAACCATCAATTAGACAACAGAATCAGTAGGGTACCAGTTCTGTTCCATTGTACCAGGCCTACTGTATGTTAAAAGCAGGCTCAGATGAAGCTGGGAAGGATTAAACACACGGTTTCCACACCGCGGTAATCAACAGTGATAATCATGATGTTTGAAATGAAAACGGTAATTATAATCGTCAACAATTTTTATCGCGGTTTACCATTATACCGGTAATCGTTACATCCCTATCTGAGAAGCGTTGTGGGATTTAAGAACTCATATCTGCATCTCCATAGAGATGTCAACTCCTCAATGCCTCATGAGTTAAATATGTGTGTAAGCCCAAGGGAATGCTGTTAATAGCACTCATACAACATCACGCCTTATTTTAAAGTTTTAGAGCCATCCTGCAAATGTTCTTACATTTTTAGCATCTATTTTAGCACAGTTATATTAACAGAGATATGAACTCTCACCTTCAGACGCATACAAGCACACAAGCAGCACACACATGAATGCAAAACAATTTCACACCAAATGACACATTCAGCCACAATTGGGTTTCTACAAAGCAAACTAGTGCTACATACTGTATTTGATCCCTTTTAAGAAATCCTTTTTCTGGTTTCCAACACTATGGCTGTCAACTGCCACCACATGGAGCAGTGTTGTTATTTTTGGAAACTGATGCCATACTCCTTCTGTCTGCGGGCGGTTTTGGATGAGAAGTAAAGCCACTGACTACTATGCGATCAGTCCCAGTTTTGCACTGAAAGATCTTTTGTGATCTAGAAATTGAGTTTGGCCGAGCTCCAGTAAGTTTTAAGCTGGCGGAGAGATAACAGCCTTAGCGCCCATTAATGTGCATGCTGCATGTGGTAAGCCATTTACTCTGGCAGGGAGTTTGTTTGTGTGCTGGGGACTAATTACATTGTGTAAGCAGGCAGTTATTTCAATTGTTAATGGCATTAATATGGAAGGCAGGAGGGTATGGGTTGGGGGGGGGGGGTGGTAAAATGGAAGGATGAAAGGGGGAGGGGGGGTAGGACAATATACTAACAATTATACAACCCACGGAGCCTTTGATGAATCTGCCTTTTATGATTTGTGCATTACGGGAACAAATCTTTAATGAAGCCATGTTGATATGGAGTTTTAGAGCATTACTGAACAGCTTTCCTCCATCCTCTCACCATATAGTCTACTGCAGCAGGAGGAAGGCGAAGCACTAGTTTAATGAAGCTGCCATGCATAGCTTACATGCAATGACATGTGTTTCAGTATTTGCTGGTGATAGCATACTCCGCATTTCTCCCCTCATCCTGTTCCATTGCCCACAAAAAAGAACAACACCAATTAAACACCCCCCCCCCCCCTACACACACACACACACACACACACACACACACACACTCTTTCCATCTCCCTTCTTTAATTTTCAGTGTAATAGCTCACTGTAAACTTGCCGCACGGTCTACCTGTAGTCATTTCTGACTTCAAAGAGCTTGTTATGGGCGTCTGTAATGAGGGGAAAAGCACTTATCTGACATGCGGCGTAAGCTTGTGCTGGAGCCCTGCAGAATACCAACAAGGCTGCGATAATGGCTTACAATTACAGTGAAAGAGAAAATCACGCTTGACCATTCAGCGCAGTCTCAGCAGAGCGGTTGAGTGTGTATGAGGGGTTAGGGGGTTTGGAACATTTCCATCACACTATCTGCTGGGGGCTTTGTGTGTGTGTGGGGGTGTCGAAACAAAGACAAAGCGTGTCCCTGGTCTCATAATCTACCATTCTACACACAGCAGTTCACTGCATTGTCTAGAATGTGTGTGGAGAAAAAACAAGAGAGGGAGAGAGAGATAGAGAGAGAGAGAGAGAGAAGGGAGATGAAAAGAGAAAAGAGAAGGAAGGGATAGGGGAGGTTGGGGAGGGTGATCAGTGATGGGAGAGATGGAGAGGAAAGGAAAAAAAGAGAGAAAAAGGTGGGTGAGGGATAGAGAGAGAGAGGGAGAGAGGGGAGAAGAAGAGGCATGGAGAGAAAAGGTCACATTGGGAAACAGTGATGCAGAAATGAAAGCTACAGAGAGGGGAAGGCATAGGAAGATGTAGGGCAAGGTGAATGATAACTGCTTGAAGGATGGAGGAGGACAGTGAAGTAGAGAGAAAGAAAGAAAGATGGAGGGGAGGAGCGAGGGAATGACTCTGAAAGATCAGTTGGGGAGGGTGAAAAGAAGAGAGAGGGAGAAAGGATGAAGGAGAGGTGGAGAGAGTGAGGAGAGAAGGAGAGAGAGGGAGAAAGGATGAAGGAGAGGTGGAGAGAGAGGAGAGAAGGAGAGAGAGGGAGAAAGGATGGAGAGGTGGAGAGCCCTGATGGAGAGCCTGTCTAATGGACCTCTAAGCTGCACCTTGGGGCAGTGGAGAGAATGACAGTGTGTGTGTGTGTGTGTGTGTGTGTGTGTGTGTGTGTGTGTGAGAGAGAGACTGATTCTGTTCTACTGTGTGAGTGAGGATATGTGTCTGAAGCATGTGATTGTGCGAGCATGAGTGTGAGTGTGAGTGTGTGTGTGTGTGTGGGGGGGGGGGGGTGTAAGAGAATGTGACATGGATGAGACATCACATGACAGAAGAAGAATCAAACACGGGAGGAAAATGGGCCGATGGAGGGAGCAGAAAAGGGGCAGACGAGTGGAACCAGGATGAAAGGAGAGAGAGAGGGAAGAGAGGTGGGGGAAGGGCACTGCTGGGCTGCCTCTGCTAGCTGCCATTCCTCCAGGTCCTTTCATGTCCTCTTCTTTTAGGAGGCATGAATATGTGTGTGTGTGTGTGTGTGTGAGTGTGTGTGTGGGTGTGTGTGTGAGTGTGTGTGTGTGTGTGTGTGTGTGTGTGTGTGTGAGTGTGGGTGTGTGTGAGTGTGTGTGTGTGTGTGTGTGTGTGTGTGTGTGTGTGTGTGTGTGTGTGTGAGTGTGGGTGTGCTTGAGTGTGCGTGTGTGCGTGTGCTTGTGCGTGTGCGTGTGCGTGTGCGTGCGCGTGTGCATACCCATGTGGGTGTGCATGTGTGTGTGTGTGTGTGTGTGTGTGTGTGTGTGTGTGTGCGCGCACGCGCGCGCGTGTGTGTGCGCGTGTGTGTGCGTGTGCGTGTGCTTGTGCATACCCATATGGGTGTGCATGTGTGTGTGTGTGTGTGTGTGCATGTGGGTGTGCATGTGTGTGTGGGTCTGTGAGCATGTGCGCATGTGCGCATGGGTCTGTGTTCAGTGGAGAAGTGTGTGCACTTGTCCGGTAGAAGCTGAATGCTTTTTGCAGCTTTAGTGGCGTGGTGGTAGCTCTGGAGACGGGGTAGTGCGGCTAGCTCAAGAGCCAGCAGGGGGGCCAGAGAGCGTCGTGTTAGCACAGACTGCATCTTTTGTTTCTATTGGGGATCTCTCTATGTACTCACACACACACACACACACACACACACACACACACACACACACACACACACACACACACACACACACACACACACACACACTCACACACACACACACACACTTTACAAGCAGAAAGCAAGCAGAGGAAGTGATAGAGCCAGCAGCAATCCTCTCCAGGGCAGAGTGTGAATTAAGGGTCATGAGGAGGTTGCAGCACAAACATATATGTAATCACACACACACACACACACACACACACACACACACACACACACACACACACACATATAAATATATACACACACACAGTACATACACACATTCCTATATCTGCACATACATGTAATATGTTGGTGGAGGACTTTGCATATGAAAGCTGTTATGCCTTTCCCTCACTTCAGTCATGGAGACTTTTATTATAAGCCCAGCAAGACTCAAAGGTCACACACTTTTCACTGGCCCAATGAGCCTCAATCGCACGAGAAGCCAGAGAATCACCAGGGACTAGTGGATCGAAAGAGCTTTGTGTGTGTGTGTGTGTGTGTGTGTGTGTGTGTGTGTGTGTGTGTGTGTGTGTGTGTGTGTGTGTGTGTGTGTGTGTGTGTGTATGTGTGTCTACCACAACACATCTAGCCTTTCTCTCAGTTTATGTCATCTTCAGAATGTGAGGTGCTCATGTGGTCAGCTGATACAGAGCCACACAGACAGTTCTTTGCCCGCCAATGACCTGGGCTGGGGGCTCTGGCCATGCACAGGGCAAAGGGATGAAAGTTATTTACAGAGACAGAGAGAGAGAGAGAGATAGAGAGAGAGAGAGAAGGAAGATGGAAGAGAACATTGGAGAGGGAGAGACATTCCTGCCCATGTAAATCTAGCGTTAGCTGTGCTGTTCTCGTCAGGATGCAGCATCTGTCCAGCAGTCCATCTTTGTGTTTTGGTGAGGAAGACAAAATCAAAGAGATGAAGCAGAGATGCAGTGACGTCTTCTGATAATCCCTTGTAGCGAATCTGGGCAATAGCAGAAAACATCTCAAGCAACTGCAGTGGTCTCTACCACCCCTCCCCCACTAGCTTCTCTCTGTACATGTGTTACTAGGGGGAAAAAAAGCTATTTACAGGGAAAAGTCCCATTCAAACATGCTCCATTATGACAAGGGTTAGTAAACAAATGATCAAAGAGACAGGAAAACACAAACAAACAAACAAACCTTCTCTCTCTCTCTTTGTCTTTCACACACATACACACACACTCACACACACAAACCTTCATTCTGGACTTACATCATGAGCATAAACACACTATATATATATATATATATATATATATATATATATATACATATATATATATATGCCATGAATTCAAACATCAAAGCTAAAGAGCAAATGTATTCCATTCTTCCCCCAGATCCGAGCTGGTGACAGCAGCTCCTCCACAGGAGAGCGAGGGGTGCGGAGACAGGGAACTGGTAAGAGAACGCCGGAGAGACAGAGGGGAGGACAAGAGAGGAGTTTGACAGCTCAGAGTTCAAAAATAGCCCAAAGAGCCGGGAAAATGGATGTCATGACGATCATTTGGCCAGGGACGCTGAATTATTCACTCTGGACCAGCGAAGAAGACGAAGGACAAATGATCCCCGGCTCATTCTGACTCACATTTTATATTCATGACTGATGATTCATGAGAGAGAGAAAAAATAGCTAGAGCGAAGAAAGAAAGAAAGAAAGAAAGAAAGAAAGAAAGAAAGAAAGAAAGAAGACATACACCCATATGCATACACACACACAAAGATATGCACACACACACACACACACAAACACACGCACAGGGCAGGAACAGAGGGGGTGAGAGGCCAAAGGCCTCTGCTCTCCCAGTCCCAGTCTCTCAGTCACGCAAGGGACTCAAGGGGCTGCAGCAATGCCCAAATCACTTGCACCCCCCCCCCACACACACACACACACTTGTTTGTCTCTCTCGGAAACACAATCTCAGTAATACACACACAGTCTTGATCCTTTTCACACTCTCTGTCACATTCTCTGTTACATGTACACACACACACACACACACACACACAAACACACACACACACACACACACAAACACACACATATGAACATACACACAGACTGCGCTAAGCTTCTCTCTGTCCTGCCTGTTCTATGTCCGGTCACGCTATGACTTGCATTGTTGTGCAAGAGACTCATGTAATATTTTGCCCATGGGGCTGACAGTGAAGTAGACTTTGCTGTTTGCAGAACAGGAGGGAGAAGAGAGAGAGGGAGAGAGAGAGAGAGAGAGAGAGAAAGAAAGAGAGAGGGGGGGTTCTGATTAAGGGTGCTATGGAGCACATGATCCAATCCCTTTGTGTTTTCTGTAAATGAATGATAGTCTCGGGGAAAAAAAATGGTCCGCAACTGAGCTGAAAATTGACAAGAGTCAACTAGTGGAGTGTAAAAAAGGCAGCACGGACACTATATGTACGTCTGAGATATGTGTCTTTTAAATCTCCCACTGCCCAAGGGCAGCAGTGCAGCCCAGTCCTCCGACATATTGTGCCATAGCATGTAATTTTTCAGTTACAACTCATCTCATAGATTAACCAAATGGCATGTACCGGTAAACTGTATGTGCACTAGGGATATAGTGTGTCTTTTCTTAAGGACTTTGTATGTGAACATTCACAAGTCACTTCCACTTACAATTCATTTCAATACAAATCCTGCCTGCTGATGAAAAGTGCAGCGCACTGATATCCATGTTATATGTTATATATGAATGAGGTAAACTGCCATGTGAGAGCCTACATGCCTGGCTGACATAAAGATATTTATGATGTATTATGCAAGCTTCACAGGGACATTATGTCATATTATGGTGAAGAGTGCAATCCTTCATTGATAGTGTGGCATGAAAATTTCATAACACAGAACATGCATCAAAAATCTATTGGTCCCAGTCGAGTCCATCACCTGCCTATGACAATTCTGCCCGGATTCCTGGCCTGTCTGCCGACCCACCACATGCCCCATGACAACTCCCTTCCCCTGGACAAATCCAATGCTGGACTATTTGAACTTTCTGTCACTAAATCAGGATTAATGAATTATCAAACCAGATACGGAATCACCCCACCTCTTGTAACTTTCTGCTCAAGTGCTTTTTAACACCATGTCTCTACACCTGACTATCATATGCATTTGTCATGTATACAGACCTTACTGTCCTGTATTGACCCTAGGCAGATGGGTCAGGCCCTTGAGTCGTGGATCTGCTCGAGGTTTCTTCATATATGTATCTCCAATTCTAGGGAGTTTTTCCTCACCCCTGTTACCCACTTTTCTTTTCTTCCTTTCTTTCCTTTTTCTCTGATTGCCTACATTCTGTAAAGCGCCATGATACATGTGTAATGTTTTGGCGCTCTATAAGCACAATAAATTGAAATTGAAATTTAATTGAGTTACTGTAAGTACCGCTATGCCTGAGGATACGTTTGCTACATGTCACATGTTTACTGTCTGTCTATGAGTGCGTGTGTGTGTGTGTGCATATGTTTGCATGAAGATGGAGAAATAAATATTGTGTACAAGAAAACATTAAGACTCCTCTCTCTCTCTCTCTCTCTCTGTCTCTCTCTCTCTCTCGTCTCTCTCTTCTTACTCTCTCTCTCCATCTCTTTCTCTTTTCTCTTCACACCTTTTTAACAACCATCTTCCACTTAGCATGCAGTAATAAGCCTTATTAACCACAGGTGAAGACTAACAGTGATTCATAATGGCACCCTGAGGAATTGTAGCCCATGCATTTTCATGATGTCTGACAGAGGTGGCTAGTAGTCACTTGTGGGTTAGGTTGGGTTTGCAGTTCTGCCTACGGTCACTGGCCGACTCAGCCAACGAGAAGAATTTGGAGAAGAGAAGAAAGTGATGTGAAATTGCAGAGTGTCAGACCATAAGAGAGCAGCAGAGACATAATGAGACAAGATGAGCACAAAATGGACATGAAGAGATGAGGAGAGAGGAGAGAGCACCCACACAGCCAGGATGTAAACAACAACAACGACAAACTGACCTGAGTGGAGAGGCATGGAGGAGGTCTAATGGAGGGCATGCACAGGTAAAGACCATCACACACACACACACACACACACACACACACACACACACACACACGCACACACACACACACACGCACACACACACACACACACACACACACACATCATTTCTCTCTACTCATCTCTGTCTCACTCTGCTGATTTCATATTCAGCCAGGGCTATTCTGAGCAAACATTAAAAATACAGCCACATTAATGGATTTCTGCAGACAGAAGCAAAGGATCTCATTGGTAGTACTTCTGAAACAGTAATATGACATTGAATATGACACCATCTGAACAGCCATCTAGCACATCATTTTCACACACACACAAAATGAGAAGTAGGACTCCACAGAACTGAATGGCATTATGATTAATTGAATTGAATTTAAACTTCATCATCCACATGAGAACACTGTGTATAGAAGTGGAGAGCGAACACACACACACACACACACACACACACACACACACACAGACAAACTCAAACATATTCATCTTTTAACATATTGAAAAGATACACATAGAAAATCACTTATAATATATCCATTATATGAGGTTGTGAATGTGGGAAAGACGGACTGCGTCTCACACACTGCATATGAACACGAGCAGGGCTTGGAGGCTTGCAGCCTGGGAATTAGTGCTGACCTCAGTGGAAGCGCATCTGAGACATAAAAAACACCAGATCCTCTTTTACGGCTCCTGTGGAACTGTGGGAATGCTTGAGCCAGAGAGTGAAGTTAAATGAAATGGAATGGAATGAGAAGTGAGCAAGAAAGAGAGAGAGAGAGAAAGAGAGAGAGGGAGAGGGGGAAGAGTGGCAGGTACACAATCTGTGCTCCGTGTTCCTGG
>NW_027468663.1:13187913-13212913 GCF_046254945.1 Alosa pseudoharengus | reverse complement strand
CTCTATTAAAAGACTGTTATGGCATCAAAAACTCACACAGACACAAACACACACAAATATTATTTATACATAATGGAAATGCTCTCAATCAACCAAAAATGCTCTGATTTTTCTCTCTCACAGACACACATAAGCGAGGGCACATACACATCCACAACCACGTGCTTTAATTACTCAAGGACTTCATTCCTGACTTGTGGTGTATGGTGGTTTTATAGACCGGTGTAAATCACAAAAGTGTATTTCTGTATGGAGTCAAGGCTGAGTTTCACTTCTCATAAAGGTCTCAGAGAGGTCGCCGAGAGGTTTTAGGGGGGTCCAGAGGGATCTCGTCTGCCTGAGAGGGTCAATATGTCGTGGCAACAGCCGTGTTGAGGTCTCTACCCTGACCTAAGGCCACATTGCTAAGGTCAAGTATCAAGCTCAGATCCCCCACACCTTCACCACAACTCAGCCTCCTAGGCTCCCAGAAACTCTGTGTGTGTGTGTGTGTTTGTGTAGGTCAGGGATATTCAACTTCATTACCAAGTGGGCCAGACAGGACAACCACTGGGACCACCCAAAATATGTTATTGCTAAAATGACTCTATTGTGGCTATAAGACATGCATTCATAAGTATCCAGCTACATGTAATTAGTTCAGTTAAATATATTCACAAACACTGGATGTGGTGTAGATTCCTTTATAGATGCATCAATAGGCTCTCAAACAATTCCAAAGAGACATAAGGCATTTATAGAGCAGGTCCATATAGATTGTTTATCAGATAAACCAGTAAAACAGTATCATGTGATGGAATATACAGCTCTGGAAAAAATGAAGAGACCACTGCACATTTTTCAGATGCCATCCTAAAGTTGCTAAGAGACATTTGAATGAGTTGACAGTCATATTCAAATTTGCAATGGTCTCTTAATTTTGAGTAGACCGTCAACTCATTTGAATGTCACTCAGCAACCCTATGACATCAGAAAAATGTGCAGGGGTCTCCTAATTTTTTACAGAGCTGTATAATATTCAAACTCAACTTCTGTCATAGCTCATATTGTTTTAAAAGAAATCAGTGAAACAATATCCTGACAAACAATAAGCAACATTGCCTCAATCAACTGATAGTCTTTTACTTCATGATGCATTATATGAGGCAGCATTGTAATGCCTCATATAAAAACTATCATATGCATTCTTTGTAAAAGAGCCTCAATAAAAGGCATCTAAAAGGACCAAGGTCCAGGCTATAAGCAGGCATGCGATCATAGCTCTCTCTTGTTCCGTGCAAAAGTGACAGAAGGCTACTTTACTCCTTTAACTTGTAGTGTGACTAAACATTATTTCCCTTCATTACCGAAATGCCTTAATTGCATAGTAAACAATGTTATTTATTTTATTATTTGATATTGACGGCAATACTAACAAATACATGTCAGTCAATTCCGCCTGGAACTGCCAATTTTGCATTTCTTTTTTGACAGAGACAAGGTTAGCGTTAGGTTAGGCTACTGCTGCCAATGCGGAAATTACTGTGTAGGTTATACTTGCAGCCAATCACTGCTGTCGTTTTATTTTATTGATTATATCATCAAAAAGCCAGATTTGAAGGCAGTTTGGCGCAGGTAAAATCCAACGGGCAGCTAGCTGAATAGCCCTGGTGTAGGTGTTACACACGTGTATGCGAGTGCTTCTCGGTATGCATGCAGACTAACTACTGGAACTACTGGAAAATGGTTATAATTGTTTTCACACTTTCATAAAGTGTATCCAGCATGCTGATTATTCAGTGGTGTGTTTGTGTGTGTGCATGTGTATGTGTGTGTGTGTGTGTGTGTGTGTGTGTGTGTGTGACTGTGAGTATTTGGGTGTGTTTATCTTTAATAGCATATATAAGTGGAGCTGTTCACTAACTGAGCACTCTTTAAATACACTCTTATTTCTTCACGACCCTCCACGGCGCAACAGAGTCATGCCTACGAGACACGCGTGTCTCAGAGATTGAGCATTCGTCGGCGTCCCGGGGAGACTGACTTGGGCATATTCCCCTGTTAAGCCTTGTTACACGCTCTGTGTGACAGCGAATGGGAGCGCAACGCAGCGCAGCACAGCACAGCAGGGAGCGCTTCTCTCAGGTCTGGGAGCAGCGCAGCGCAGCAGTGGTGGAGCTGCTGTGAATGGAGGGAACGATGGCAGAGGTGAGACGATCAGTGAGACGATCTCATGGCTCTGTGAATGGAGGGAACGGTGGCAGAGGTGAGACGATCAGTGAGACGATCTCATGGCTCTGTGAATGGAGGGAACGGTGGCAGAGGTGAGACGATCAGTGAGACGATCTCATGGCTCTGTGAATGGAGGGAACGGTGGCAGAGGTGAGACGATCAGTGAGACGATCTCATGGCTCTGTGAATGGAGGGAACGATGGCAGAGGTGAGACGATCAGTGAGACGATCTCATGGCTCTGTGAATGGAGGGAACGGTGGCAGAGGTGAGACGATCAGTGAGACGATCTCATGGCTCTGTGAATGGAGGGAACGGTGGCAGAGGTGAGACGATCAGTGAGACGATCTCATGGCTCTGTGAATGGAGGGAACGATGGCAGAGGTGAGACGATCAGTGAGACGATCTCATGGCTCTGTGAATGGAGGGAACGATGGCAGAGGTGAGACGATCAGTGAGACGATCTCATGGCTCTGTGAATGGAGGGAACGATGGCAGAGGTGAGACGATCAGTGAGACGATCTCATGGCTCTGTGAATGGAGGGAACGATGGCAGAGGTGAGACGATCAGTGAGACGATCTCATGGCTCTGTGAATGGAGGGAACGATGGCAGAGGTGAGACGATCAGTGAGACGATCTCATGGCTCTGTGAATGGAGGGAACGATGGCAGAGGTGAGACGATCAGTGAGACGATCAGATCTCATGGCTCTGACTGCTAGCTAAGTGAAGTGAGTGTCATCCTGGTTACAAACACTGGATGTGGGTGTATGTTTGTGTCTGAGTGTGTGAACGTGAGTGCACTGGGTGGGGGTGACATTGGGAGGGAGTGTGTGTGTTTGTGTCCGTGTGTGTGTGATGGAGGAGGGGATAAGGGGGTCCAGTAGAAGCTGGGGGCTGCTGCGCAGGAGCAGAATATAAACACTTTGAGAATCCAAACTGGTTCCAGCAGTTCCCATGTAATATTCATGATATTTACATATCCCTGATAAGCAGGGCAGATGGATGGGTGGGTGGGGGGGGGCAGCTAGATGGACAGACAGTAGGATTCAAAGAAATTTGGTGGACAATGCCTGACCATGGACCAATGTCCACTGAATAAGTAGGTGAGGAGAAGTAGGAATGCAGTTGGTCGGAGCTCTCCTATGAGAAACCATGTCTCTTTCTTTGTCTCTCCCCACATCTCTGGAGTCTGTCCCTATGATGGCCATACACACCTTTATCTCTACCCCTCTCCCTCTCCTTACACACACACACACACACACACACACACACACACACACACACACACACAGTACACATCTATGTGTTCAAAGGCCTGTTTGATGGGGCTGGTAATGACTGATTTGCCCCATTTTCAGGCCCCTGTGTGCAGCCGTGAGGCTGGCTGGTTAGGTGCGGCTGTGGGCTGGCTGATTGATCAATGGCTATAGCTTCATTAGGGTGGGCATCAGTGGGAGTAGGAGTGTGAAAACACACACACACACACACACATACACAGAGCACACAACACACATGCATACACACATAAGCCTGTGCGCACACACACTCACACACACACACACAGTGTCATAACACAGTGCAGTGCATACCACCACTGGACCCCTAGTCCCAGGCTGCTATCAGGAGCAGGCAGAGCAGGTGGGGACGTGAGCAGCATGGGAATGATCAGGAGGAGGGGAGAGGAGAGGAGTGGAGGAGAGAGGGAGAGGAGAGGAGTGGAAGAGAGAGGGAGAGGAGTGGAAGAGAGAGGGAGAGGAGAGGAGTGGAAGAGAGAGGGAGAGGAGTGGAAGAGAGAGGGAGAGGAGAGGAGTGGAGGTGGCCGGGGCTTTGTCAGGTCCCACCGGGCCCTCTGCTCCAGACACGGTGCCTGCTCCTGCTCCTGCTCCTGCTCCCCCAACCTACCTGCCACCCTCGCCCGTGTCTGCACCAGTGAGGCTGAGAGAGTGTGTCTAACTCTGTGCATGTGTGTCCATGGCTGTGTGTGTGTAACTGTGTGTGTGCGCCTGTGTGTGTTACTGTGTGTGTGGGTGTGTGTGTGTGTGTGTGTAACTGTGTGTGTGTGTGTGTGTATGGTGTCAGAGAGCGTCTGGAGGTCTGCTGGCGGCTTTAAAGCACTGCCTCGCAGGAGCACCCACAGATGTTACGTCTCAAAAATACCGTACGCCGTCTCTCCTGCCATGTGCCCTCTCTATATCTGTCACAAAGCATGAGTCTTCTTTTCTCTCTTTTTCTTTTGCCCTCTTCTCCACCTCTCCTCCTCTTTTTCCCACCCATGCTCCTTTACCTTCACCCTGTCTTTGCACTCCCTCGTTTTTTATCTTTTCCTTCTTTCTTCCTCCTCCTCCTCTCCTCTGTTCTTCTGTCGCCGGTCTCCTGTGAGCACTGATCTGGAAGGAGGGGGTGGTTGGAATAGCAATATGGCAGATAACTCCTTTTAGCCTCTCTGCTCAGTTCAGTGCCTGCTTGCCAAGGCATAGAGAGGAGGGGGCGGAAGGTGTGTGTGTGTGTGTGTTTTAGTGTGGAAGAGATGGTGGTGTGGATAGGGGATGTGCACAAACACACAAACATATACAACACAAAAGGATATGCACACACAACAAACATATACAACAGTATACACACATGTGCACACACACACACACACACACACACACACAAACATACAGACAAGCTAACACACACACACACACACACTCAAAAACAACTCACGCAGCGTTTCTAAAATGTCATTTATACCCCCTATAGGTGAAAAGCACAAAAGCACTGCTGCCTTTAGCTGTTAATAAGTTCCTCCCTGTCGTGTGTCTGCCTCTGCCCTTGTCAGTGTCGATATTTGTGTATTTGTTGTGCGTTTGTCGTGTGTACGCATGTGTGTGTTTATGTTTGTTTGTCTGCTGGTCAGTCTTCTGGTCTGTCTGTCCACCTGTCAGAAGTGTCACCACAGAGTTGCCACAGAGCCTTGGCAACAGAGCCTTTGTCATTGTCATGGTGAGGAGAGAGCTACTGTTTCTTAGGGCGACACTCTCTCTCCTCCACCCTGAGATGCATTCTAACATATCTGTCTGCAGCTCTGTGTGTGTGTGTGTGTGTGTGTGTGTGTGTGTGTGTGTGTGTGTGTGTGTGTGTGTGTGTGTGTGTGTGTGTGTGTGTGTGTAAGAGAGAGAGAGAGATAGAGAGAGAAGAGAAATAGACAGACAGACAGACAAAGGAGGACAAGAAAGATAGAGGGTGAGGAAGAAAGAGAAACAGACAGGGCTAAATATAGAGAGCTATGTGCATGTGCATGTGCATGCGTATGAGAGAGGAATAAGCAGAGAACAGAGAAGAGAAAGACAGAGAGAATGAAAAGAAGGATAGAGAGAGGGAGAGAGAGAGAGCGAGAGAGTGAGAGAAACACATATTATTGTGGAAGGCGATGTAGTGGATAACTATTGGACCTGGTGGGTCAATGCCAAACGTTTACTCCACCTCAGTAGCCGCCTGTACCCAATAAGAGCCAATAAAAACAAAGGAAAGTCACCTTGTGTCTTAGCCACAGTTGAGCAGAGAGAGATGTGGAGACTAGCATGAGTGTTAAAGTGGGTGAAAGTGTTCCTCCATTTGTCCATCCTGCTGTTTTTATGTCTCTCTTGTCCACCCAAGACACCCACTGACAAACACTTCAGAATGTGCTGCTGTTCCTGCAATTGAGCTTTCACATTCTCTGTATGAACAACCTATTACATAACCATCCTTAGGGTATAAAGGTTACATTTTTTTAAAATAGATTTTTCAAAAATCAGCATAATTTCCCATACATATGGAAACGATTGGTTGGATTGGATTCAGGAGGACTACTGTCTGTTTGAAGGTTTCATTGGAGGGATTGTGCTGCTGACAGTCTTTTATGGTATGGAGTTACAGCATGTAATATGCATACCCATATGCAAATCATATTTATCTCATATCATACAGTCCCTGAGTATAATTAGCTCATGTGCAAAGCAGGGATTTAATGTTAAGGAAAGCCATGCAACAAAATATTTTCAAACAAAAGTGTATGTCTTGATTTTGCATGTGTTGAAAAGTGCATGATGTATTTTTGTGTTTTGGTGCATACTACTGAACTGGACTAGTGGTGGTGGTGCATACTACTGGACTAGTGCTGCATACTACTGGACTAGTGCTGCATACTACAGGACTAGTGCTGCATACTACTGAACTGGACTAGTGCTGCATACTACTGGACTAGTGGTGCATACTACAGGACTAGTGCAGCATACTATAGGACTAGTGCTGCATACTACAGGACTAGTGCTGCATACTACTGAACTGGACTAGTGGTGCATACTACTGGACTAATGGTGCATACTACAGGACTACTGCTGCATACTACTAAACTGGACTAGTGCTGCATACTACTGAACTGGACTAGTGCTGCATACTACTGGACTAGTGCTGCATACTACAGGACTAGTGCTGCATACTACTGAACTGGACTAGTGCTGCATACTACTGGACTAGTGGTGCATACTACAGGACTGGACTAGTGGTGCATAGGTCACTTTACGTTCGAAAATCGATTGCACAATCGATTGGACCAAACAACACAAGTTTCAAAAACTAAAATAGGGAATCGATTTTAGCCAAAAATGTACACTATTAATTAAACGAATTAAACAAATAAAAAAGATAGATGTAACAAAATTCACAAACAAGAATATAAGAATATAAAAGAATTCCGAAGTGCAGTAAGCATCGCGAAAGCTAAAAAGAAAATACCCACCAATTTTACGCACCGGACACAGCTGTTTCAATCAGCTGCTGTGCTGCTCGTGTTTTGCCAAAAAACGCGATCAACCTGTGCGACATGTAGAGAGACGAGTGATAGGCCCTAATAACTTGAGTTGGATGTGGAAGTACTTCGGATTTTTGGTATATCAAACTATGGAGAAGAACAAGGCGGTAGGCTATGCAAACTGGGCAATCGAGCTCTAAGTAGGTGAAATTTGTTTGACATTTCTAATCGTAAACACAGACACAGCTACGTTGAAGCCTGCAGTCATGTTTGTTACTGATGTAATGGCAGTCCACTTATTGTTTTTTAAGAATGTTGCACTCCTGTTGTTTGTGGATTGGCCTATATTTGCCGTTGAAAATGGAAACGTCTTTAGACATAAAAAAAATCTATTTTACAATCGATTCAATGAACACTTATGTCTCAAAAATCGAACAGGATTTTTTCACAAAAGTCCTAGACAGCCCTAGTGGTGCATACTACGGGACTAGTGCAGCATACTACAGGACTAGTGCTGCATACTACAGGACTAGTGCAGCATACCACAGGACTAGTGCTGCATACTACTGGACTAGTGCTGCATACTACTGAACTGGACTAGTGGTGCATACTACGGGACTAGTGCAGCATACTACAGGACTAGTGCTGCATACTACTGGACTACTGCAGCATACTACTGAACTGGACTAGTGGTGCATACTACGGGACTAGTGCAGCATACTACAGGACTAGTGCTGCATACTACTGGACTAGTGCAGCATACTACAGGACTAGTGCTACATACTACTGGACTAGTGCTGCATACTACTGAACTGGACTAGTGCTGCATACTACTGAACTGGACTAGTGCTGCATACTACGGGACTAGTGCTGCATACTACAGGACTAGTGGCACATACTACTGAACTGGACTAGAGGTGTATACTACAGGACTAGTGCTGCATACTACAGGACTAGTGCTGCATACTACTGAACTGGACTAGTGGTGTATACTACAGGACTAGTGCTGCATACTACAAGACTAGTGGTGCATACTACTGGAATGGACTAGTGGTGTATACTACAGGACTAGTGCTGCATACTACAGGACTAGTGCTGCATACTACTGGACTAGTGCTGCATACTACAGGACTAGTGCTGCATACTACTGGACTAGTGGTGCATACTACAGGACTAGAGGTGCATACTACATGGTACATACTACAGGAGTAATTGTCATTCACACCGCAAAAGCACCACACACACACACACTTAGAGAGAGAGTGTGTGCACACAAATATACTTTCACACTAGGCAGTGCAGGGTCGAGGATGAGAGGAGTGTGGCAGATGTGAGAGTGTGTGAGAGTTGAGAGGGATGAAGAGGGAGAGAGAGGGTGAAGGCTCAGGCTGGCTGGGTGCGCTGTGTGGATAAACCTGCCTGAATTCTAGCTGGCCAGCTTTCACACCACAACCAGCCAAGGAGAGAGAGAGAGAGAGAGAGAGAGAGAGAGAGAGAGAGAGAGAGAGAGAGATCCATCCTGCCCTACTAAGGCAAAAGACCTTAACTTGCCAAAATTTGGAACTGAGAAAAATTACCTTAAAGTGTCTTTGTTGTCTAGCCAAGTATACTGTAGGTAGGACACTGGAAATCTGGCAATTAGCCACTTTAATGAAAAAATGACCTTTGACCATTATTTGGAAGTTACTGTACTCTGTCAATACAGTATAGTAACACAGAGTACCTTAACTCTACTTGAGTGTCCCAAAACAAACTAACCAATACAAATGTGTGTGTGTGTGTGTGTGTGTGTGTGTATGGAGCCATGGGCATCTTTAGCAGAACCCTGGAGACTTCATATGCCAATGGCCCCAGTCTCCCCAGGAATCTACAGCACTAACATGTGTATGAGAGAGAGAGAGTCTGTGTGTGTATGTGTGTGAGAGAGAGAGTATGTGTACCAGACAAATTGTCTGTCTGTGTGTGTGTGTTTGTGTGTGTGTGTGTGTGTGTGTGTGTGTGTGTGTGTGTGTGTGTGTGTGTGTGTGTGTGTGTGTGTGTGTGCATGTGTGTGTTTGTGTGTGTTTGCGTGCATATGTAATCACCCATAACATTATTAAAAATTCCTCAGGCTATAAAGTGTGTCAATATGAAATGGTCCAAAATAGCGGCATAAGGCACGAGCTCAGCATAATTTCTATATATATGGTAATTGTTGTTTATCCAGTTCACTGGAGTCTCTTAGGGCTGTGAGCACTGTGCGATTCTGTCCTCCGGATTAAGAATATAGAAGTTGCTTTCATGGCTCTCTGTGCTACACATAATTCAGTGTTCCACTTGCTGACCGGTGTTTTGAATTGGAAGTGGAAAGTCAGCAGTGGAAAGTTCTTCATCCGTGCCCTCATCCACATCCTCATCTCCCAAACCATGCTTTAGGTAAATGGGCCCGCCCTTTTGAGTTGGGTTCCAGGTAAGGTTTACTCCAATCCATTTCTTTTTCTTGTTCTCATTTGTCATGTTCTACATCACACTACGTTCTACTCTGTAACTATTTTCCGACTGCCTTCTTTTAAGGCTGCTCGATTATGGTAAAAATCACGATTATTTTGTTCAATATTGAGAACACGATTACAAAACATGATTACTCAGTGATTTTTCAACTATCATCCAGTTTCAAAACGTACATTTTTCTACATTTTAAAATTGAATTTTAATATAATCCAATAGGTAAAAATACATGTAAAAAGATAATGCACACAACAACTCAAAAGGAAAGCATTGTTATGAAACTGAATGTAGTAAAAATAATAATTATATTTTGATTATGTTGTTTTCATAATTGTTGGAAGTCATAATCACGATTAATCAATTAATTGCACAGCCCTACCTTCTTTACAGTTCAGAGTGATATGTCCTTAATTTGTCAAAGACCTTCAGGTGTAAGAGCACCTTTTGCGTGTCTTGTACTACCCTGTGTGCTGTGGGTTCAGTGTTGGCTAGTAAGCTAGACACGCCCGTATCACCACTGACCACAAAACAGGTCAGACCCAGATCTGGGCCAAGATTCTTGGCAGTTACACCACATCCAGGTGAGATCGGACCTGGACACAGCTATGGTCTGTGGAAAGAGGGACAAAAAGAGAAGGAGAGGAAGAGAGAAGGGGAGAAAGGAAGAGAGGGAGGGAGAGAGAGATGGAGAGAGGAACAGAGAGAGAGGAAGAGAGATGGAGAGAGAGGGAGGGAGGGAGAAAGAGAGAGAGAGAGAGAGAGAGAGAGAGAGGAGGACCCACCTGTGCTGACCCAGAGCCAACCTGAACATATGCACTCCCACCATGGAGCTCCCCTCCCTCTCACCTGTCCACAGTACACCTCTAAATACATTTAGCCTGAGCAAATACACACACACACACGCACGCACACGTGCACACGCACACATACACGCACACACACACACAAATACACGTACACGCACACACGCACACATACAGTACATACACACACACACCACCTGTAACTCTGAAGAGAGAGAAAGAGGAGCTGCCTAGACAGAGGGAGAAGGAGAGGGAGTTCCACGGTACTTCCACTGCGGACGAGTGGAATGAGTGTACGGGCCTCTGAGGAGCAGAGACGTCCTAAATGAGAAATCTCTTTAGTCTGCCAGCTCCAATGTGTGAAGCCACTATAGCCACTGTTCCATTTCTGTGCAAAACAAAGGCTTCAAATCAAAAGCTGAAGTATTATGAAACCTGAGTGAGCCAAGTGACTGTAGCTTTCATCTCTGTTGGTTTAGATCTGTGAGATTCCACTGAGCACACTTAAAAGGCTTACTTAAGAATGCCGTGTGTACTTTTTGTTGTCAAGACATAGAACTACAGTACCTCAGACAATAGTGCAATACATCACAGTAATCTAGGCATGTTGCTTAAAGGTTTAGTCATTTCTCTTCTTCAATTCCATAACAATTGTGACCCTGTTCGACACAAATACACAAATACAAAAAGCAGACACGCAAAACAGACAATCATACGAACTATGGAACGTCCCTGAACATGCAGATGATCAAAATGCACATTTTTCAAAACACTAACCCTTTTCTCAATTGCTTGGATAACAATTGGATTGCAATACATAAAACTTAGATTATTTGTTCATTCAACAAAAATCACCTGTTCAATATGACACAACTTAACATCAAAGTACTACTATTTCAAAAGGCAATTCACACATTACATTTCAAATGAGTGTCTATATTCCTTAGCCTAGAAATCTAGACGCACCGTAGCGGCAGCAAATTAAATTTGCTGCCAGGGCTAGTCTAGCAACTCTCCATTGGCTTGTGAGCTCGAAAAATTAAACTTCTATCAGGCCAATCAAATCGTGTATAGAGTCGTTAGGCGGGCTTAACATAATGATGCAACGGTTTGGCTTGAATTCCCTGCTACTTGAAGACAAATAAGATGGATGTTGCTGTTGGCGAACAGTGTGACACGAGTTAAGCTTTTTTTAAGTTGGCAAAAGTTTGAACTAGCCAACTAGCTCCACTGGTGGGAAACACATGGGACTCATAGCGCTGTCCTATTGCGTGCAGAGGGAATTTGAAAGACAACCGATTATCCCGCCCCTCGGATTGAGCACTGCGAACGGTGAGTGCCCAGACCCTACATTTTAATGTGGGTCTGGCTGGCTTCCTATTTCCTTACAATGGCATTTGACGATGTGTACAGTAAAACATTGTGATGGACGATGATATCGTGGGGGGGGAGGGGGGTAGGGTAGTAAACACTAATTAATTACCATATGTCTGTACAGAAATACATTTATAATTTTCTACATAACAAAAAAAATATATATTATATAGGCTATACGGCCTGATGAAAGTGGACAGCTAAGAGAGACATACTGACCAGGCTACCGAAGTTGTGTGGAAGATCTGTCGTGAAAGACGGATAGACAATCAATCTGAACACTTGCGTGTGCACCAACCAGCGGAATATTACACATTGCCAGCCTTTGCTGGGCCTAATTTGAAAGACAACCGATTATCCCGCCCCTCGGATTGAGCACTGCGAACGGTGAGTGCCCAGACCCTACATTTTAATGTGGGTCTGGCTGGCTTCCTATTTCCTTACAATGATCTAACTATCAATTTATACAACTGCTCAAAAAGTAACTGTTGCATTAGTCTTAATGCATAGTTGTATGGAAACAGACAAACAATTTTCCATATTTACTGCAAATCATGAAAGTTTTAAGATACTGTAACGAGACTCATTGTCACCAATTAGCATGGAGCATGAACAAATTATACCCATGGATGCAGCCTATGTATTTTCTATTTGATAGCTAATTATTTTTGCTTTGATTCAAATAAACCTATGTTGTGATTGTACTGTAGTGTTTTGCATCAATATATTACAAACTTTGTTCAATGATTCCACTGTGTCTGTAGTATTCTCTCCACTACTGCAGTACTTTTACAGAGATGTATTTACTGTACATGTAGTACCATAATAAAAACCTGTATCACCTATTTTGTTCTACAATATTTAATGATTGTACGAACAATGACACAGTGAAACTAGGGTTGGGCGATGTCCCCTAAATTGGCATTTGACGATGTTACGATGATACAGTAAAACATCGTGATGGACGATGATATCGTGGGGGGGGGGGGAGGTAGGGTAGTAAACACTAATTAATTACCATATGTCTGTACAGAAATACATTTATAATTTTCTACATAAAAAAATAAATATATATATATTATATAGGCTATACGGCCTGATGAAAGTGGACAGCTAAGAGAGACATACTGACCAGGCTACCGAAGTTGTGTGGAAGATCTGTCGTGAAAGACGGATAGACAATCAATCGGAACACTTGCGTGTGCACCAACCAGCGGAATATTACACATTGCCAGCCTTTGCTGGGCCTAGCAAAAAAGCTACTTACAGTTTTTCTCAGTCGCTTTGGTGCTATTCTCACATCACTATTAACATTTGCACAGCAGTTAGTGCATTTCTCAAAACAATTAGTGCAAACTGCAAAACCTAGTGGATGACCTGCAAAAGCACGTCACTTGCTCAAAATGGATAGTCCATTCCTCAAAAGCAGGTATTCATGTCAATGAAACTGTCAGTGTCATCAAAATGAGAAGTCTTGACACCATCGTTTATGAACAAGATAGTCAAATGGCTTTGTCATGTTTTCATTATGACAGTTCTCTCAGTGTTTTCCAATGCAAAAAAAAGGTCAGAACTCGGTGACACTACCTGAACATGCTCAAGACAGCACTATACAGTACTTGTACAGCCATTTGAAAACTACAGTAAAGTTACACATTGCTGTAGTTAGGGGAGTAAGTGAGTACAATACACTGAATACGTACATTTTTACTGTATGCTCTTTGCAATTCTACAGCATTGTGACAGAATTTGATAACTAGTTCAACAATTTTGTATGTAATGACTCAAGCAATGAAATGAAGACTATTAGTTTTATAGGGAACGACTATTCAGTATCCATAAGTATAGTTAATTTTGATTGACATGACATAAGCAAATGATAATGTTAAAAAACAGCAGAGAATTGTATGAAAGCAACTGATACATGTCCAAAAGCATTTGCAATATGTTCAGAGGAAGGAGAATTTGCTATATGATGTGCACAAATGACTAAATGTTGTGGAGGTTGAACTAATAGTTATGAGAATTTTCATTCTGATCTGCAAAAAGCACCAAAGCGACTGAGAAAAACTGTAATATATAAAGGAACCATATGTAAGATTGTGGCCAAAACTGGTACTGCAATTACTTTGAAATTACTGTAGAGCGGTGTATCCCCTTCCCCTCCCCCCTGACTCGAGGTTGCCAACCCAGATGCCGAAACACTACTGACTTTGTGATTAGTAGATAGGTGGAGGGTGGCACATCAGGCCAAAACACAACATGACATGACAAAACACAACATCAACATCAGTTGAGGGCTGCAACCCTCAAGACATAGAACTACAGTACCTCAGACAATAGTGCAATACATCACAGTGATCTAGGCATGTTGCTTAAAGGTTTAGTCATTTCTCTTCTTCAATTCCATAACAATTGTGAGGGTGGCACATCAGGCCAAAACACAACATGACATGACAAAACACAACATCAACATCAGTTGAGGGCTGCAACTTCACTTTTTAAATGACAATATCCTGGCCGGACTACTGTTGTCAGTGATATAAGTATTTGAAATGAACATGATTTCTAAATGTCTAATGACATATCAGGGCCATTTTATGATTAATTGAAATACATTTCTTACATACGGTTCCTTTAAGACTACTATCATGGTCACTCATCTAAAATCTTCAGTAGTAGGCCTACGCTATGCAGCATCCCACGTTATCAGGCTACTGTAAAGTACAGTAAAAAAAACTTTTACAAATAACGAATCCCGATTACCACTCCGCTGCTGTCTTTTGCTAAATGCATGAAATACAAGCCTTACAGTGAAAGACGGAGAGGCTACCTTCTGATCCTATAACTAACGAAAGAAATGTTTTTTTTTAACACAGAGGAGAAGGACGCATTTGGCTCACCGCTCGCTGCAGTCTCGCAAAAATATTAGAGCGCTAGAATGTCCTAGTCGTAGCCTAACAATAATAATTCAATAGGACTATTTTCTGCTAAAACATTAGGCTACATATTTTACGTCCAATGTAGGCTATAGGCCTACTGCGAGACATGTAGGCTACAAAAAGACATTTACACATTCACGTCACAGTCAGGAATTATTTGAATCTTATTCAAATAATACGATTAGTAGACTAATAAGTCTTTTATTTTACAAGATGGTAGACTAATACGTGATAACTGTTTGGCTGACAGCCTTTAAAGTATTCTCAATTTCATTTCCAGGGAAAGTTTTTTTTTGTTTTGTTTTAGCCTGTTACAGCAGGAATTAGTGACTGGCATGTGGGAGAGTGGCATCACGATGGTTGCTTCCCATCGTGATGTCTGTCAACCATCACGATGGATGATGATATCGTCCATCGGCACAACCCTAAGTGAAACTATCGGTTGCTTGTGTGTGTGTGATCTAGTTATGTTTCAATGGTATTTCACAGTAAATTAGTTTTTTGAACCAATGATTGTGCAAGTGCAAGATTTCTTTAAAGATGTGAATGCAGAATGCAATGTTTTGAACATTATACAGCCTGTGTTACAAGTGATAACTGTTTTGAGTGTTGTGTCTAGAGTTTTGAAAAATGACATCAAGGTTCTGAAAGTAGCAAAGTGATTGTAAAAAACTGTAAGCTCATGTGTGTAAGTGTGTGGGTATGTGTGCACATGTGTAAGTGTGTGGGTATGTGCACATGTGTAAGTGTGTGGGTATGTGTGCACATGTGTGTAAGTGTGTGGGTATGTGTGCAGTGCACATGTGTAAGTGTGTGGGTATGTGTGCACATGTGTGTAAGTGTGTGGGTATGTGTGCACATGTGTGTAAGTGTGTGGGTATGTGTGCACATGTGTAAGTGTGTGGGTATGTGCACATGTGTAAGTGTGTGGGTATGTGTGCACATGTGTAAGTGTGTGGGTATGTGTGCACATGTGTGTAAGTGTGTGGGTATGTGTGCACATGTGTGTAAGTGTGTGGGTATGTGTGCAGTGCACATGTGTAAGTGTGTGGGTATGTGTGCACATGTGTGTAAGTGTGTGGGTATGTGTGCACATGTGTGTACATTTAGAGTGTTTTGTGTGTCTGTGTGTTCTGGTGGCTGGTGAGCTACAATAGGCAGGAACAGCTGTGTGTGTAGGTTTGTGTGTGTGTGTCTGCTTGTGCAGTATGTGCATACGCATGTACGTGCGTACGTGTGTGTGTGTTTTCTGTTAGGGTTAGACTCAGTAAGACAAAACCTAGTACTGGTGTTGGTGTGTGTGTGTGCTTGTATGTGCATACGTGCATACATGTGTGTGTGTGTGTGTGTTTGTGTGTGTGTATGTTTTCTGTTAGACCCAGAAAGACAAAATCTAGTACTGGTGTTGGTGTTTGTGTGTGCGTGTATGTGAATATGTGCATTATAGGTGTGTGTGTGTGTGTGTGTGTGCTAGTGGCTGGGCTGACTGGGCTAATCCCAGACTGCCTCCCTCTGTCTGCTTGCTATAAATACCAACACAGAACACAACCTGCAGAGCATACATCCAGAACCACACACACACACACACACACACACACACACACACACACACACACACACACACACACACACACACACACACACACACACACACACACACACACACACACACACACACAACCAAACACAAACAGATTCAGTCCCTGTCCCACACAGCTCCCACTAGGGAGTCTACCACGGTGAAACAATTGGGGTTTAGACATACATATTTATTTGCTAAAATCAAATACATACTCTCACACACACACACACAGGTTTTTTTTTTTTTTTCTCTCTCTCTCTCTCTCTGTCATCTCTCTATATTGCTTACGCAAACGCACTTGGTATGCTCATACATCCTGTACAAACATTCAAACCAGACTTACATAGAACCAAACACACACACACACACACACACACACACACACACACACACACACACACATCCAGAGACAGACAGCTGAAAGTGAGCAGTGATTGAATGTTAAGTGCAGGTCTCTGAGGATGAGAGAGGATGACTGTGGGCTGGAGTCCCTGTGCTGCACAGCACTGCTCTGGATTGGAGAGGAGGAGGAGAGGAGGAGGAGTGGAGAGAAGGAGTAGAGAGGAGGAGTGGAGAAAAGGAGTAGAGAAGAGGAGTGGAGAGGAGGAGTGGAGAGAAGGATTGGAAAGGAGGAGGAGTGAAGAGGAGGAGGAGAGGAGCAAGGTGTGGAGAGAGGATGGAAGAAAGTGGAGGAGTGGAGGAGCAGAGAGGACAAGCAGAGCAGCCAGCTGCCATTGTGTCTGGGACGTGGAGCGGCTCCAAATGAGTGACTGACCTACATACTGTACGGCACACAGACACACACACACACATACATATACAGGCATATGAAGACATACAATCACATACACATGTATGCACATAAACATATACACACACATATAATATATGTCAAATGTGTGTTCGTGTTTGTGTATTACTCTCCAGCCCTCTCGGTCTCTCTCTCTCTCACACACACATACAACCATACAAACACACACATGGACAAACAAGAAAAATAACAGTTCCATCTCCACGGTCACAGCGGCGACACTGACGGAAGTGTTATTGCACGCAGCAAGAAGTGAGAAAGGACAGAGAAGCAAGGCACACACACATTCATTCATTTGCCCACAAACAAACACACACACATGCGGGCCAATACCATCTGCTACCCAACGTGCAGGGCCTTTTTCAGTTTTCTCTATTCTCTATCTTTCATGCTGTTCTCCCTTTCACAGAGAAAGAGTGAGAGAGAGAGAAAGAGAGAGAGAGAAAGGGAAAGAGAGAGAGAGAGTGTCTGTGTGTGTAAGGATTAGGTTACAAATAGTTATATACAAACTGAAACTGAAATATAAACATTTACATTTCACATTTATTCATTTGGCGGACACATTTGTCCAAAGCAACTTACAAGAAAGGAATAATATTTAGGCTATTAACATTTAAACATTTTTAGATTTAATCTAGAGAGTTACAACTACAGCAATATAACAACATTTAAGCTATTAACATTTAAGCAATATTTAAACTTTTAAACTACAGGGCTACAGCTACAGTGTTAGAATAACGTTAAAGGGACACCAGGCAAGCCTGATGCTTTTTCTCTACGAAACCTCACCCTCGCTCGGTCTGAAGCTCTTTTCCTTTTCTTTGCGTCTTCCGTCAAGGGTTTTCGCTGCTTCTTCGCCGGCTCTGCCATTATACAAATGTTTGCAACAATCTCTAGCGTTTCGTTAGCCTGCCTCTGTGCTGTAAACTGATCCTGCTTCGGTCGGCGGGTAGGATACACCGAACTTGCAAGTGGGATTTTCTTCCTACAGGCAGTAGGGGCGGGCGAGAGAGCCTTCATTCGCCCCGTAATGAGTAATTTAACCATATACTGACTTACGAAGATGATTAATTAACATGAAAACGTTGCCTGGTGTCCCTTTAACTACAGTGCAGAGGAGAATGTAGCTAGGAGTTTATCACTGTATCTGTCCCTAGTACTAGAGGATAGAAGTGCCTACATATTAAAGCAACACCAAAGAGTTTTTTGTACCTTAAAATAATGCTTCCAAAATCGTTTCAGTGGTTCATCAACTCGTACAGGGTGAACGGCACTTCTGCATTCGCTTTGCGACCCTCTATCGGCTATAATCGCACTATGCAAGTTTGCCAGATCGGGTAGCGGATCTGTAGTTCGATGGAATGAGACATAAGAAACTACAAATTTGACTTGCTTCTGATGTCGCAATACGGTCAAAAACAAGAGCGCAAAGAAATGCAGGCGCAGTAAGAGATCTACCATTCCGAGACCCATATCCAACCCAAATGAGGACGAAAAGGAGACTCTGAATATAGTGAATCTATCTGGTAAGCCTCTTTCAAATACATGCATATCAGCACTATCAAGGGGTTTATCTTTTGTCCCTACCTCCCAATGTGATGATTTTACTACACATATGGACATACAAAGATTTTTCCGTACCTTGAGATTGAAAGAATTTTTTGGTAACCATACTCGAGAGAATACCCAAATTTTTGAGACACCGATGACCTATGCATCCTCAGAGACAATACCGGTTAGGCCAGCGTCTATAAGACCTCAGCCGATGATGATGGAACTCCCAGACACTCCCAGGGCGGAACCTGAATCTACATTGGAACCTCTGATGCCCTTAAGAACCATGTTTAAAGGTAAATCATTCTTCATACCTCCCAAACACAGAAACGCTTCTTTGGATACGTACTGTAGACTAGTGGAACGAGATGTGACTTCTATTATAAAAAATAAGAAGGAATATAGAGTGTGGAATAATTTATCAAAGGAACAGAGAGAAGAACTTAGCACCCTGAAGGAAGATACAAGTTTGGTGATACAAAGTGCTGACAAAGGGGGCGCCATTGTGATAATTAAAAGAGAAGCTTATGAGAATGAAATAAATGGACAATTAATGAATACCAAATTCTACAAGAAATTGGATAATGACCCCACATCGGAATTTAAAGCACGTATATATCAGAAATTACAACAACTAATGGAGAATGGTGATATTAATAAACAAGAATATGCATATATGAAAGTGGATTATCCCACCACTCCGGTCTTCTACACACTTCCAAAAATACATAAAACATTTACCGACACACCACCAGGAAGACCAATCGTGGCAGCCATTGGCTCTCTAACTGAGAAAATTTCAGCCTTTGTGGATCACACATTACAAACATTGGTTACTTCCCTTCCTTCTTTTGTACAAGACTCTATGGATTTTATCAAAATGATCCATTCTATTCAGCTACCAGACGTACAGCAACATATGGTCACAATGGATATAGAGTCTCTATATACTAATGTCCCATTTATGGGGGGTCTACAGGCCACTAATATGTTTTTGAAAAAGAGACCAACTAAGACTCCAAAAACTGAATGCATTCTGGAACTTATAGAATGTGTGTTGACCTCTAATTATTTTCGTTTTGGCACTGACTTTTATCTCCAGGTATCAGGAGTAGCAATGGGCTCAAAGATGTCTCCAAGTTTTGCCTCCCTCTACGTAGGACTATTTGAAGAGGAGGTGATCTTCAGTACAAAAAAACCTTTTTTAGAGAACATATCATACTGGAAGCGCTACTTGGATGACATTTTTTTCATATGGAAAGGTGATATAACATCTCTAAGGGAATTCCATAATTATATGAATGATAGTAACCAGCACCTGAATTTTACAATTTCAGTGGATGACAAACAGATGAACTTTTTGGACATTTTAATTGAGAGAGAAGGCAATATATTACAAACTAACCTCTACCGAAAAAGTACAGATAAAAACTCCTTGTTACATGGTGAGTCATATCACCCTACAGCGTTGAAAAAGAACTTGCCCATTTCCCAATTCAACCGAATCAGAAGGATCTGCAGCTCAGAGGAGAATTATAAAAGCCAGTCGAGAATACTAAAGGAGCGTTTTAAGCAAAGGAAATACAAGGAGCAATGGGTCACAGAGGCGTATAACAGTCTTGAAAATAAATCTCAGATTGATTGTCTGAACAGAAAAAAAGAAAAAAACTCAGATTCCAGAATTACCTGTTGTATCCAATATTCACCTGTAAGTAGAGATATCCAGAAAGTCATAAGTAAACATTGGCATGTTATGGAAACAGATCCCGCATTGAAAGATGTGTGTAAGAAACCACCACGGGTAGTGTTTAAGAGACCACCTAATCTCCGGAATATGTTGGTCAGGGCAGATTTGCCTCCAATCTCCCCACCTACTCCAACACACTTTCTCAGCCATATTCCTTCTGGCAATTACAAATGTGGAAATTGCCAGCAGTGCAACTACACACACAAAACTCAAACATTTAACCACCCTCATTCAGGAAAGAGCTACAAAATTAGAGGTGTAATATCCTGCAACACTAGAAATGTAATTTACCTATTGAAATGTCCTTGTGGATTGGCATACGTGGGAAAAACATCAAGAGCACTAAAAACTAGAATCACTGAACATCGATGTACCATCCGTAACCAGGACAAAAAAAGCCCAGTTGCTATACACTTTAAAGAGGCCAAGCATAATGTAGCTTCATTAAGATACATTGGTATAGAAGCTGTGAAATGTCCAAGAAGAGGTGGGGATATGGACAACTTGCTCCTTAAACGGGAATTATGGTGGATTTTCACACTGGATACACTCACCCCTAGGGGACTTAATGAAGAGTTCAATATAAGACCATACTTGTGATAATTTGAGATACTAATTGTAATTCTGTTGTGGGAGTAAGGACGGTTAATGTTGATATTTCTGAGAGATGTGAAAAAGACATGTCATAGCCTGTAATATTGGTACCATAATGTCTAAGGTCTGGAGATCATCCTTTTATTTGGAGTTTGTGCAACGTTCTGCTTATGTATATGATAAAAAGAAACCCCTGCAAGACTTGATAAGATCACTTTCTAGCTAACTATACATCTTGTTAGTGCGTCTGTCTAGATGATTGTATGCTGTAGGTCCCTGTTAAAACTGTATGTCAAGTATATATATTTTTCTATCTTTCTATATAGTGTTGTATTTTTCTACAGATATATTTTTCTACAGAGACTTGATATACAGGATGATTTTATATTTTGCTGTTATACAAATGTAATTTTCTAAATGTGTTCACTATTGGGGGTGGACGATGTATGTATGTATTGTGCACTCCGGTACATACGGGTCAGGTGACCTATGACCTATTTAAAATGGCGATGGTCTTTTGTCTGTTCAAAGTCTGATGAAGAGCCGAAGGGCTCGAAACGTCATGTGTATGGGGATTTAAGTCAAATAAAAGAAAATAAACGGAGAGCAAGTGTGCGGACCTTCTCTGTTACTGCAATACATCATACTTTCATAAAATCATGCAACATACTCTACCTTGTCTGTGGACATCGTTATTTGCAAAGCCGGTGCTGGAAAATCAAATAACGTGCGTGCGACAGAGGAAAAGTGCTTTGGTGTTGCTTAAAGTACTAGTAAAAGAATGGAGGAGAAGTGGTAGAAGAGGAGATAAAGGAGAGAAGAGAGAGAAGTGCAGAGGGAGGAAGGAAGAGGGAAGAGGGGAAAGAGTGTGGTAGGTGTGTATTAGGGGTGTGAGGTTGTCAGAAGTGCTAGGCGAGGAGGTATTCTTGGAAGAGTTGTGTTGTTGTGAGTTTTTTTTGAAGATAGAGAGGGACGCCCCTGCTCTGATGGAGCTTGGCAGATCGTTCCACCATCCGGGGAACACAGATGAAAAAAGTCTGGATTGCCGTGGGAGTGGGGACGGCAGTGCCAGACGACGTTCCTTGGAGGAGCGCAGTGGGCGAGGGGTAACATAAGCCTTTATGAGAGCACTTAAGCAAGTGGCTGCAGACCCAGCAATGTGTGTGTGTGTGTGTGTGTGTGTGTGTGTGTGTGTACATTTGTTTCCATCAAATGTAAATCAAATCTAGTTAAATGAGGGATCTGGGCTTCAGATTTGGGTGAAATCATAGAGGCACGCACACACGCACACACACACACACACACACACACATACACACACACACACACACTCAGACAAACACACACACACAAACAAACTCATTCATCTCGCGGGAGGCCATGCCTGTTTGAGACGCGTAAAAGCTAATTCTATCCCGAGCTTAGGGTGGGATTTATGCATTGGAGCCAGGCACAGTTAGTCAGGATCTCTAATGAAGCGCCTGGCCTATGAGAAACACTCTGTGCTTGTGCCGCTCCCTGTTCCTGTCACAGCAGGGCTGTGGGGAGGTGCTGCCCTACTTTGTTCTTTTTCCCGGTTAAATCCTCCCCCCGACTCTGAGCTCTAATGATGGAGTCGGCCAATGCTTCCTCCAGCCACCAGCCTGTCTGATCTCTAACAGCTGTATACCAACAACGCTGGGCTTGAAGCAATAAGGCAAGATGAAATCAAACGCTTACACACATATACTATACATCTCACACACACACACACACACACACACACACACACTGCAGTGCAAACACATGCATACATGGACAAACACACACACAACAAACCACAGATATACAAACATGTACACACACACATGCACACAAACACACACACACACACAAATGTATGCAAAACCAGCCTGTCTCCAGCTCCCCCACCCCACCCTGAAGAGAAGAGAATCCGGCAGGCGAAATGTGGAGTCTTCCCGGGCTTTGAACTGGGAAATGGAGTATAAGATTAAAACACAAAGTAAGCTGTGATGTGTGCACACTAGGCTGAGATTCACAGGGGCCAATTCAATTACCAGCATCATCAACGCACTCAGAGATAACAGAGAAAAAGAAAGAGGGAGGGAGAGAGAATCAGAAAGAGAGATAGAGAGGAGAGAGGGAGGGATAGAAAGAGAGAAGGAGGGAAAGAGAATCAGAGAGATAGAGGGAGGAGGCAAGGTGGGAGAGAGATAGAGAAAGGAGAGAGGGAGGGAGAGAAAGAGAGATTAATTATTTGTATTATTATTAATGTTATTATTATATATTATATTATTATAAAGAGAGGGAGGGAAAGAGAATCGGAGAGAGAGAGAGTAGAGAGAAAGAGAGAGGGAGGGAAAGAGAATCAGAGAGAGAGATATAGAGCAAAAGAGAAAAAGTAAGGGAGAATGCAAAAGGCAGTTTGTTAGGAAAGGAAGGGGGGGGGGGTGCCTCTGTCTGTGTTTCTCCTGCATTGTCTTCCATGCCTACGCTGAATGCTTTTCATAGAGATGACAAACATTTCCACCAAACAGCTAACACAACCACACACACACACACACACACAGAGAGAGAGAGAGAGAGAGAGAGAGAGAAAACCCTGAACCGAGAGCATTTACCAGCCCATGATAATGACTATTACATAAGCCCGCGCAGCACGGAGGACCCACAGAGCTTCTTCAGCCCACTACTCCCCATGACTCCACAGCTGCTCTGTTTGTCTAATCTGGCTCGCCGTACCTGCCAATCCTGGCAGAGAAGCCAGGCTTGGGATGGATTCTGGGCCGGGGCGGACAAGCTATGCGGCGGCCCGCTGGATATTACTGAGACAATGTTCCGCAGGCTGGCAGCTCCGCAGCTCCACCGAGGCAGTGCTGTGCTTTTGGAGGCGCGATTGTTTTCCACCAAGATTACGCTAATCTGCAGCCATGATTAGATGGTGGTTAGCAGTTATTTATGCCATCCCAAAGGCAGTTTTTATAAACAGATTAGCAAGATCAGTTCTTCTTATCACATAAACTGATGCTGATACGCGTCTTCTCATTATCTAGCCCTGTACCTGAGTCTCAGGGATAGGGCAGGTAATGTTTTTTTTTTTTTAGTGAGGGCTGAGGAATGAGACGGAAAGGAAGTGAGAGTAATCTCTGACCGCTGCCGTAGCCGCCGCCACAGGGATGCCCACGCAGCAGCGCAGAGGCTCGCTGACCTTGGAGCGATGGTAGGTAGCAAAGCGAGCATGTGACGTCCACAATGTGGACCAACGAGGCGGAGAGACATCCTTCACCGCCAATCACTCAGCCAGCCGAGAGGCGAGGACCTTTGTGTGTGTGTGTGTGTGTGTGTGTGTGTGTGTGTGTGTGTGTGTGTGAGAGAGAGAGAGAGAGAGAGAGAGGACAGTGGTTGCTGGGGGATGGCTGGTAGGGGCAGAGGGCTCATCAATCCAGCAGCCCTCAGTGTCCTATCACCTGCTAATACTGGCCATCCATCAGGCGTCGGCGGCAGTGATGGAGCCCTCGCTCCTGCCCCAGCTGCCCCATCCACCCCAAATACCCCTCCTCGTGCCATTTGCTCTGGGCCCCTCCGTCTCTGTCAGTGGCTAATAGCCCCACAGGCTCTCAGGCATTCCACCCCGATGCCCCTGGGACTAGCAGATGGCCGCCAGGTCGTCGTGTGGATGGCCGTCTCTCTCGTGTGGAGGCCTGTCATCTCGGGCTGCTGCTGCTGAGGAGGAGGTAGAGCCCCACTGGAGGCTGGACAAACACGTCAACACAAAACCAAACAAATAAACAAACAAACGAGCACGACGTAAACAAGACGTCTCAGAGGCTGCATGAGCTAACCCTGTAGGGGGCCGCATGCTTTAAATGCAGCACACTAGCGCACATCCATACGGTCCCTCTCATTTTATCTCCCAGCGGTGATGAACTCTGTCATCTGTTCTCTATAGCTCCGCATGGTAAATAAGGGAAATGCTTTTCATATGCTGTCTTACTTGCAGGCTGCGCCATAAAGAAAACAGAACTGACAGCCCTATCTAAATGAGATGAGCAGAGGAGCAGCATTTCTCTTGCTGTCCCCCGAATCCCCCCGCCTCACACACACACACACACACACAC
>NW_027468663.1:13177913-13180413 GCF_046254945.1 Alosa pseudoharengus | reverse complement strand
ACCACACGACACCACACCGAACCATACCACACCACACTACACCACACCACACTAAGCCACACCACTCCACACCGAACCACACCACACCACACTACACCACACCACACCGAACCAAACCACACGACACTACACCACACCGAACCACACCATACCACACCACACCACACCGAACCACACCACACCACACCACACCACACCACACTACACCACATCACACCGAACCAAACCACACGACACCACACCACACCGAACCATACCACACCACACTACACCACACAGAACCATACTACACCACACCACACTACACCACACCATTCCACACCGAACCACACCACACCGAACCAAACCACACGACACCAAACCACACCGAACCACACCACACTGAACCACAGCACACCACACCACACTACACCACTCCACACCACACCACACCACTCCACACCACACCACACCGAACCAAACCACACCACACCACACCACACCGAACCATACCACACCACACTACACCACACAGAACCATACTACACCACACCACACTACACCACACCATTCCACACCAAACCACACCACACCGAACCAAACCACACCGAACCACACCACACTACACCACACTGAACCACAGCACACCACACCACACTACACCACACCGAACCACACCACACCACACCGAACCATACCACACTACCCCACACTACACCACACCACACCAAACCACACTACACCACACCACACCGAACCACACCACACCACACTACACCACACTACACTACACCGAACCACACCACACCACACCACACCACACCACACCGAACAACACCAAACCACACGACACCACACCACAACGAACCACACCACACTACACCACACCGAACCAAACCACACTACACCACACCACACCACACTGAACCACCCTACACCAAACCACATTACACCACCCCAAACCACACTACACCACACCACACCAAACCACACTACACCCAACCACACCAAACCACACCGAACCACACTACACCACACCAAACCACACTATACCACGCCGAACCACACCACACCACACCACAACAACACACACCACACCACACTACACCTCACCACACCCAACCACACCACACCACACTGAACCACACCACACCACACTACACCACACTACACCGAACCTCACCACACCACAACAACACACACCACACTACACCACACCATCCCACCCCACACCAAACCACAACACACCACCCCACTCCACAGCACTCCACAGCACTCTATCCTGGTCTCTTTCAGCATGTCCGCTCTCTTTTCACGTCAGCTTCACTCACAGCTCCAGGACTGCAGGGGCAGGAGCTCCACAGCATTAAGACTGCTGCATCAGCACCACCATGGGACTGAAAGAGTCTGAGTGCAAAACTCATTACTCGCACATGACATGTGACATGTACATTCATTCACACAATGGAGATTTGCATTTGAATATATTCATACATTTTGACATATTTTGACCAGAAGATCTATTCTGGGCCGATCCATATTAGATATAAAAGGAAAACTTGCGTAAAAAAGACATGGTGTTCCAAGAAAAGCTGTTATAAGACTATTATAACAAAATACTGTTCTAAGACATGATGTTCTAAGGTCGCAGACTTGAGCTGAGAAGAGTGATGAAATGAGATCTCTCTGTTTGAGGATGGGAGTTCTGTAGCAGCCATGACTGAAACGCTGCCATCAAGTAGGTGTAATTATGACCATGGACAGCCAGCAGAGAACTAAATGGCTCCTGAACACCTCTTCAGCACAGAGAGAGAGAAAGAGAGAGTGAGAGGAGGCAGTCAGAGAGAGAGAGAGAGAGAGAGAGAGAGAGAGAGAGAGAAAGAGAGAGTGAGAGGAGGCAGTCAGAGAGAGAGAGAGAGAGAGAGAGAGAGAAAACATACATTAGTGTTTATCCTGCATAAATAGCCATTTAGATATGTCTTCTATTTTTTTAAATTCCTTTCACTGTTCTGTGGGCATGCTCATGTATATTAATAGACTCATGTGCCTGTGTTTTTGGAGAGACAGAGGGAGCAGAGAGGAGGGAAGACTGAAAACTAAACCGGAACGGCAAAAAAACAGAACAGAGAGCTGTCGACATCCATCCCAATGAGATGACAAATTGGGCCACTGGTGATGTGAATACCAAAGCAGACAGCGGGCCGCGAGATATCCGTCAGCTCTCCAGCCGTCGATAATGCCCAATTTCCCCCGTTCAGAAAAATCCACAAATTCGAGACCCGAACGCAAGATGGATGGAGGCAGCGATGGAGGGGGGTGGATGGGAGTGTGGAGGTGGAGGTGGGACGTGATCAGCTTTGAAAATGATGATGATGGTGTGTGTGTGTGTGTGTGTGTGTTGGTGGGAATGGGTGGGGGTTGCTTGACTGGCTGTGAAATCAGGGATGTAGCTTCTGTGAAAGCTGGAGTCAATAGTGCTTCAGAGGAGGAGCGGGAGGATGGACACTACCGGCTGGCTTAC